>NC_048305.1:82022643-82296170 GCF_013100865.1 Trachemys scripta elegans
CCGGGTCAGCCGGGCCCGCGGGGACCCCGGCCGGCGGGGAGCCGGGTCAGCCGGGCCCGCGGTGATCCCGGCCGGCGGGGAGCCGGGTCAGCCGGGCCGGCGGGGAGCCGGGTCAGCCGGGCCCGCAGGGCCGGGAGCGGGGGGGTGCGCCGGGCCGCTGGGGGCCGGCAGTGCTGGTCGGCCGGGGCCGGCACCCCAGGGCCCGAGCTGACCCAGGCTGGAAACGCCGGGGGGCCAGCCTGGGCCGCGCCTCCTCCCCCCACACCCCCCTTACCTGCTTCAGGCTTCCCGGGAATCAAATATTCCCGGGAAGCAGGGGAGGGGGCGGAGACTTTGGGGAGGGGGCGGGGTTGGGCGGGGTGTGGGCGGGGCTGGGGGCGGGGCCGTGGGCCGTGGAGTGTCCTCCATTCGGAGGCACAAAATATGGTAACCCTACCTTCCCACAACCCACACCACTTCCCTGTTAAAATCAGGACCCTATTTCCTAGCTCCTTGTGATAGACTTGCAACAATTACTTGAGTAGCTGGAGTCTGCAGAAAGAGGTGGTGGGATAAAACACTAATTTTCCTGACCTCCCTGCCCAAAGTGGGTTTGTGGGACTAGACCACACAATGGACTCAGGAATCCCACTACCTCCTTACATCTTCCATACGGCAGGATCGGTTGGGTTGACGTACAACTGGCATACAAGATGCAAGAATAAGTGGCGAGTAACCACCTGAGAGCCCTAGTAACAGGACAATAAATTTGGCCTGTGCTGAGAACCATAGGGGAGCTGACTTGGTTTTAAAAATATATGGCCTTGCGATAAAACTTCATGCAGAGTTGAGCTTTGGCATAAAGAAGTCTCATTCCAGATGATAATGTTAATAAAAACCAAATGAAAATGAGTTAGTTTTGAGTCAAAATGGGACAAAAACACAGTGTCTGATTCTATTGCCTTGCACCTTCTGAAGGGTAGAAGACCATTGGTAGAATGGGTAGAAGACCATTCTGATTTGCTAGTATAGTAAGTCACTTCACACTTACTTTCCACTGCTGTCAATCTTAATTTGTGAGGTAATGGCGATTTGTGCCCATGTACTGTAAGGTCATTTTGAGTGCTTCTTGCTTTTTTTAAAAAACTTTTTTTTTTTTAAACTCAAGGTGAAACTATTGCTTTTTGCTAATTTTTTTAAAGTGAGATTTTTTTTCATATGAAGTCTCTCTGCAGGAAGTAATTTTCCCATTTTCCTGAAGTGCTTAAGGACCTAAAACAGTATCAGATACATATTTTGAGGATGACTTAAGATTTAAAACACATTAAGTAGCTCGTTTTCAATATATTCTATTAATAACTTTATTAGTAGAGGGTCTTTTACCCCAAGGAAATGGAAAGGGCATTATTAAATTTCTGAAACTATAGATCAAGTTTACCCCATGTTTACACTGCAGTTGGGAGGTGTGATTCCCAGTGGGGTAGATAGACATGCTAGCTCAGCTTGAGCTAGAGTGCTAAAAGTAGCAGTGTGGGCAGCAGTACAGGGGGTCTGACGTGCTCAGACTTGGGGGACTAGCCCAAGCCACTGTCTATTCAGCAAAATCCATACAACCACATTTAGAATGTTATCTCAAGCTGAGCTAGTGTGATTGTGTCTCCCCATGCCAGGAATTGCACCTCCTATCCTCAGTGGGGGCATAGCCAGTGGGATCAGTTGAGTTGCATCTGCTAACCTCAGGGTTGAATTTGAACTGACGTGTATAAAGTTAGGATTACTTCACCTACCACTGAAATGAATCAGCTGTTTAACAGTGCACAGCAACATTACACAGCGATGTACAGGAGATGAGTTCGCTTTTGCAAACGGGCTGCTAACAGGGAGTTTCGCAAGGGAGTTCTCCAGGTGAAGGAGGAGCAATACAGCACCCTGGGGGTAAGTGACTATCTGTAGTGTGTGTTTGTTTGTGTTTGGGGGTTACTTGCTGTGTGCTGAGCTTGGGTTTGTCAGTCTGTTTGTTTGTTTGTTTGAAGGACCGTGTGCTGTGGCTGGCAATTGGAAGCTGTGAGCTTCAAAGGAAGGTCTGAAAGCTAGAAGCCTCTGGTAATTGGCTGAGCATTCATATAGGCCAGGGCTTTATAAAGCAGCGCACAAGCGATCAGGGAGCTTTTGCAAACAGGGGCTGCTAACAGGGAGTTTCGCAAGGGAGTTTGGGAAGGGGGCGAGGGTCCCTTGCCGGTTCTATCTGTTTTCCCTTTATTCCCCTTAAAACCTATAAACAACTACATTCAAAACTTCTTGATTAAACAACCCTTTCAGCGGACAGGGGCTGCAGACAGGGGAGTTTGATAGAGGGAGGCTTACGATGGTTAGGAAGACCTGCAACACCTGTGCCAGCACTGCTTCTGTCTCCTCCACCTGCACCTGTAGCCAGACAGAGTGCCTGAGCATGGATGCTTCTATCCAGATCCTGGTATGGTTTTGCAGAGACTGTAACTTGCAATTTCCACTTACTGATATCTAGGCTGGGGGGACCATCCAATGTGAAAGGTGCCTGCTGGTGGAATCTCTCAGGCAGCAGGTGGGAGAGCTACAGGAGGAGGTGGCTAGGTTGAGGAGCATCCGAATCCATGAGCAATTCCTGGACAGTGTCCATGTGGAGACAGCTGAGGTAGCTGTCCCAGTACACAGGACTGCTGATACACCATTGGTGGAGGAGGAGATGGCTCAGGGTGGACACTGGCAGCTGGTTTCTTCTGGCAGCAGGCAGTGCTCCACCCCTGCTCCAAACCCTCCCGCTGTGGTAATAGGTAACCGTTATGCCCTTCTTGATACAGGAGAGAAGGAATCACCCCCTGCAGTAGAGGAGGAGAAGCCTCGTACCCCTAAAGCTAGGAGGTCTGCTGCCACCACTGCGAATAGGAAACGTAGGGTAGTGGTGGTCAGAGACTCTCTGCTGAGGGGGACGGAGGCGCCCATCTGTCGCTCTGACATTTCATCTCGGGAGGTATGCTGCCCGCCGGGGGCCCGTATCCAAAATGTTACGGAGGCATTGTCGAGGATTATCTAGCCCTCTGACTACTACCCCCATGCTACTCATCCATGTGGGCACAAATGATACTGCGAGATGTGACATTGAGTGGATCAAGAGTGACTACAGGGCTCTGGGAGTACGGGTGAAGGAGTTTGGAGTGCAGGTGGTATTCTCTTTGATTCTTCCTGTCAAAGGTAGGGGCCCGGGCAGAGACAGATACATCATGGAGGTGAATGCCTGGCTGCGAAGATGGTGTCGCCAGGAGGGCTTTGGCTTCCTCGACCACAGGATGCTATTCAAGGAAGGACTGCTAGGCAGAGATGGCGTTCACCTTTCGAGCAGGGGAAAGACCCTATTTGGACACAGACTGGCTAACCTAGTGAGGAGGGCTTTAAACTAGGTTCGATGGGGACAGGTGACCAAAGCCCACAGGTAAGTGGGGAACATGGAGACCTGGGAGATGGGTCGGAAACAAGAGGGAGTGTGGGCTATAATGGCAGAGAGAAAGGAGGGTCAGGGAAAACTGGGAGGCAAGATCGACCCAGTATCTTAGATGCCTATATACAAATGCGAGAAGTATGGGGAATAAGCAGGAAGAACTGGAAGTGCTAATAAATAAATACAACTATGACATTGTTGGCATCACTGAAACTTGGTGGGAGATGGACATAGGAGACGGAAGTGTTGAGAGTCTCTGGGTTAGGCTAAAAGGGGTAAAAAACAAGGGTGATGTCACGCTAGGAGTCTACTACAGGTCACCTAACCAGGTGGAAGAGGTGGATGAGGCTTTTTTTAAACAACTAACAAAATCATCCAAAGTCCAAGATTTGGTGGTGATGGGGGACTTCAACTATCCAGATATATGTTGGGAAAATAACACAGTGGGGCACAGACTATTCAATAAGTTCTTGGACTGCATTACAGACAACTTTTTATTTCAGAAGGTTGAAAAAGCTACTGGGGGGGCGGGCGGGAAGCTGTTCTAGACTTGATTTTAACAAATAGAGAGGAACTCACTGAGAATTTGAAAGTAGAAGGCAGCTTGGGTGAAAGTGATCATGAAATCATAGAGTTTGCAATTCTAAGGAAGGGTAGAAGAGAGTACAACAAAATAGAGACAATGGATTTCAGGAAGGAGGGTTTTGGTAAACTCAGAGAGCTGATAGGTAAGGTCCCATGGGAATCAAGACTGAGGGGAAAAACAACTGAGGAGAGTTGGCAGTTTTTCAAAGGGACACTATTAAGGGCCCAAAAGCAAGCTATTCTGCTGATTAGGAAAGATAGAAAATGTGGCAAAAGACCACCTTGGCTTAACCATGAGATCTTGCATGATCTAAAAAATAAAAAGGACTCGTATAAAAAATGGAAACTGGGACAGATTACAAAGGATGAATATAGGCAAACAACACAGGAATGCAGGGGCAAGATTAGAAAGGCAAAGGCAAAAAATGAGCTCAAACTAGCTACGGGAATAAAGGGAAACAAGAAGACTTTTTAATCAATACATTAGAAGCAAGAGGAAGACCAAAGACAGGGTAGGCCCACTGCTCAGAGAAGAGGGAGAAACAGTAACAGGAAATTTGGAAATGGCAGAGATGTTAATGACTACTTTGTTTCAGTCTTCACAGAGAAGTCTGAAGGAATGCCCAACCTAGTGAATGCTAATGGGAAGGGGGTAGGTTTAGCAGATAAAATAAAAAAAGAACAAGTTAAAAATCACTTAGAAAAGTTAGCTGCCTGCAAGTCACCAGGGCCTGATGAAATGCATCCTAGAATATTCAAGGAGCTAATAGAAGAGGTATCTGAGCCTCTAGCTATTATCTTTGGAAAATCATGGGAGACGGGAGAGATTCCAGAAGACTGGAAAAGGGCAAATATAGTGCCCATCTATAAAAAGGGAAATAAAAACAACCCAGGAAATTACAGACCAGTTAGTTTAACTTCTGTGCCAGGGAAGATAATGGAGCAAGTAATTAAGGAAATCATCTGCAAACACTTGGAAGGTGGTAAGGTGATGGGGAATAGCCAGCATGGATTTGTAAAGAACAAATCGTGTCAAACCAATCTGATAGCTTTCTTTGATAGGATAACGAGCCTTGTGCATAAGAGAGAAGCTGTGGATGTGGTATACCTAGACTTTAGTAAGGCATTTGATACGGTCTCGCATGATATTCTTATCGATAAACTAGGCAAATACAATTTAGATGAAGCTACTATAAGGTGGGTGCATAACTGGCTGGATAACCGTACTCAGAGAGTTGTTATTAATGGTTCCCAATCCTGCTGGAAAGGCATAACAAGTGGGGTTCCGCAGGGATCTGTTTTGGGACCGGCTCTGTTCAATATCTTCATTAACGACTTAGATATTGGCATAGAAAGTACGCTTATTAAGTTTGCAGATGATACCAAACTGGGAGGGATTGCAACTGCTTTGGAGGACAGGGTCATAATTCAAAATTATCTGGACAAATTGGAGAAATGGTCTGAGGTAAACAGGATGAAGTTTAACAAAGATAAAGGCAAAGTGCTCCACTTGGAAGGAAAAATCAGTTTCACACATACAGAATGGGAAGAGACTGTCTAGGAAGAAGTATGGCAGAAAGGGATTTAGGGGTATAGTGGACCACAAGCTAAATATGAGTCAACAGTGGGATGTTGTTGCAAAAAAAGCAAACGTGATTCTGGGATGTATTAACAGGTGTGTTGTGAGCAAGACACAAGAAGTCATTCTTCCGCTCTACTCTGCGCTGGTTAGGCCTCAACTGGAGTATTGTGTCCAGTTCTGGGCACCGCATTTCAAGAAAGATGTGGAGAAATTGGAGAGGGTCCAGAGAAGAGCAACAAGAATGATTAAAGGTCTTGAGAAAATGACCTATGAAGGAAGGCTGAAAGAATTGGGTTTGTTTAGTTTTGAAAAGAGAAGACTGTGAGGGGACATGATAGCAGTTTTCAGGTATCTAAAAGGGTGTCATAAGGAGGAGGGAGAAAACTTGTTCACCTTAGCCTCTAAGGATAGAACAAGAAGCAATGGGCTTAAACTGCAGCAAGGGAGTCTAGGTTGGACATTAGGAAAAAGTTCCTAACTGTCAGGGTGGTTAAACACTGGAATAAATTGCCTAGGGAGGTTGTGGAATCTCCATCTCTGGAGATATTTAAGATTAGGTTAGATAAATGTCTAACAGGGATGGTCTAGACAGTATTTGGTCCTGCCATGAGGGCAGGGGACTGGACTCAATGACCTCTCAAGGTCCCTTCCAGTCCTAGAATCTATGAAAAAGAATACTGAATCTCATTTAAATTGCTGAGGGAATTCATGTAGCCAGACTGAAATTGCCTACGAAGGAATTTGGTCAAGACACTGGGGTTAACACCACAAAGGCCAGGGGATCTCTAATGATCACAAGCAGATTTACAGCTCATCTGAAAGATGGCACCTTCAACAACAGTGTGTTCATGGCATTACTGTGGGAATTGATTAAGTACCGACTCCAAGAAAAGACTGCTACTTCTTGAATCCCCAACACCTGTTCCAGCAGAACTTGATTATCTTTCAGAGGGGTAGTGTGTTAGTCTGAATGTGTAAAAAGCAACAGAGGGTCCTGTGGCACCTTAGAGACTAACAGAAATATTGGGAGCATAAGCTTTCGTGGGTAAGAACCTCACTTCTTCAGATGCACGTAATGATTTATACCTGCCTCTGGAGATTTCCATTACTTGCATCTGAAGAAGTGAGGTTCTTACCCACGAAAGCTTATGCTCCCAATACTTCTGTTAGTCTCTAAGGTGCCACAGGACCCTCTGTTGCTTGATTATCTTTGGAATTCTTAGATCCAATCCTTTCACCCAACTCTGCTTAGTTTGTGAGATAAGGGTTCACAATTCAAGATGGTATGGCTGTAGGCCATGAGATGTAAAGCAAGACCTCCCCCAAAAGTCAGCTATGTAATTACATGGGGCCATTCTTCATTGCTTTCAGTAGAACTACTCCAGAAAAAATAGCTGCTTGAGGATATTCACTAGAAAAATCATATATTAAAAAAACAGTAAGACTGTGCAAAGATATTAATAAAACCAATAATTCTTTACAATATCTGGCCATAACAGGGTATACTCTTAAAGCACTTCCTTAATGCATTTCATTATCCATAGGCATTGACAGTATTTCAATTAAATGTCCTTGGTTTTATACACACACATCACTTGAACATTCTTTTAATATGTATGTTTTAAGGCCATGATCTTGCAGACCTTGCTCAACTAGGTACTCCAACTGAAGACAATGAGGCGTCTCATAAGACCAGGGATTACTCATATGAATAAGTGTTGCAAGAATCTAAAATTAGTGAATGTATAATATATACATACAGCATTTTCAAATCCATGATTTTCTAGGTAGAAGTCAATAAATACGTTTCCAAGTTTGCAGGATGACCCTGGGGAATCATTTTGATCCAAAGGAATCTGGTGTAAATCCTGGCTCAGGACACATCCTTATTTCTCAGAGTTCAATTTTTGTGACATATACGGAAAATAGACGTCAGCCTCTGATGAAAAAGACCACTTACCTCCAGGGAACACACTATAAAAACTACAGCCTTGAGCATTAACAAACCTGTTGGCAGGATTACCAGTTGGACATTATGTAAATATGGCTTTTATCTTCATTATCAATTGTTGCTATGTCACAGAAAATGCTAGTTAGAATACAGGTAAACTCTGATTATCTGAATCCCCGTTAGCTGGCATTCAGATTAGTCAAAATTCAGAAATGTCCTCCAAAAGTGTAATTTAATTTTTCTGAAATTCTGTTTTTCCAAAATCCAGGTAAGTCCAGGTAAGTCCTCTGAGCTATTTAGGTAGTTAGGGTTTATCAGAATATTGTTTGGATACACAGAAATCACAATATGCTTTGCATTTTTAGTATCTCATAAAACCACAGGCAACTCAGAAACAGCATGGTCTGGAGAAATGAAGAGGTTTGGGAAGCAGGAAATTCAGATTTCTAAATCCCAGCTCTATCATTGACTTACTGTATTGCCTTGTCAAGACATCAGCTGTCTGCCTCAATTTTCCCATCTGGTAAAATGTGGATAATATTTATTTACCCATCTCAAAAGGGTGCATTGATTGTTTGATTTTACACTGCTACATAAATGCTGCTTATTAAACACGTTTTCCATTGCAAGGCATTATCTTCATCTTTAATTATAAACACATAACCAGTTGCCCAAAATGTGATTGTACTGAAATTAAAAATAATGTAAAATAGAGAGTCCTATTTAAAAAAAATCTAATGTAAATGTATGAGATTACAGTACAATTTCCTAATGGAGCTCATGTCTCTGACTTTGATCATATGTGACTGTGAGTAGAATGCCAAGTAGCAATGATGACCTCTATTCAGTAGAAACATATACGCAGCTCCTATTGTATTCTTTTATATTTAAATAGTGAAATGTAAGGGAGTAGTTCGAAGTAGAATACAGCTGGGTCAAAGAAAATTCACACCAATTACAATTCATACATAATTCACATTTTACCTATTTTGGAAAAAAATTCACATTTATTTACTGTCAAACAGGTGTTAAACTTTACATTGGTTATTAGTGATGGGCTCGTTAACAGTTTTACACAAAGGGATGAAAAAAAGCAGAATTTTGCTGAAACAATTTACATTTCATTAGATCTTTATCATAAAATAAATTACTAAATATAGGCAGAAGGAATATGGAGGAGTAATATTTGTTTTATTTTATTTTTAAAAGGACAGGCACCTTTTGTTCACCAGAAAGTTTGAGAGAAGTGTCCAGTGTCCCCATTAGCCCTCCCATCCCACCCTGGGTAAAGAATGAACAGGGAATTGATTTACAATCTTGGCTAGATTTTACCAAATTTGTGCAAGGCATGGCATAACTGGCTTCTAAGAGAAATTTCCCCTTGGAATTTTTTTTTTTTTTGGCAATAAAAAAAAGTCAAACATAAGAATAAAAATTAATTTCTCAAAGCAGAACACTGTTTACAGTGAAAAATAAGTGAAAACAGGTAGAACTTGGATTTTAAACATACTACAGTACTATGAACAAAGTGTAAGAAAAACAGCTTATAACATATGTGCAACCAAGAGCTCTTCACAATATTTTCTTCAAACTCTTTAAAATTATTTTTAATAATTATATTTCAGTTGGACACAAATGTATTTTTTTACCCTAGCAATAGAACAAAATATAATTTCTTTAGCCATCTTTCACGAGAACAGTTCATTGTACAGTTGAGGAAATATATGAAATAAGGCCTGTGGCTTGATTGCTAGTGGTTAGACATGTTTTCAATCTTTGCCTTAATGGAAAAGATTTGCAGTGAACTGCAAACTGATGCAGAATCTCTCTCTCCTGCTTTTGAAAGTCTTGTCAGGAATAATAAGGTACAGTAAATTTGTCCCACAGGATTTTAGAGCCTACGTCTTGTATATAATACAATGCAGGCCTACCCAAAAAAAGAGGGGGGGGAGGGTGCAGCCATATTTACAAATATAGTTCACAAACTGCTGCAGTAAAATGGCTGGAAAGTTTTCGTCTGTTTGTTTGTTTCACAATTTTGTTAAACTCAGCAGCAGAAGATATCTTAAAATACCTTGTTGGTATCTCTTCTCTTTGTAACAAATAATTCATTTTAGTATACTCTGTGTATATACAAAGTTTTTGTTTTATAAAAATTCACAGAACTGCAAGGTCCAGTCATCCCCTTTACACCGGAGAACCACAGGGTGAACAGAATAGTCTCTTTGAGCAGATATGAGGGAGCCTGTGTTGGGCCAATAAAGTCTTTTTAATACTTGTATGTGGCCTTTAGTATTTCTTTGCTACACTATTAAAGGCTTGTCACTAGTTGCATTTGTCCTTCCCTAACATCTCCTTCTGGGATACATCCTTCTTTGTTAATGGGAATTATATAGCCATCACTATTGCCCCTGCTGATTTGATAGTACATCTGAAGCTGATGGCCAGCTCCAAGATTTGGCATGCTTTTGTAGTAAATGTCTTCATTCTCACTCCTCCTGGAGGGAGAGAGATCTTCTTCAACATCAGGGCTGCTCTCTGGATAAGGAGAGTCTCTAAGATTGGGCATGCTTGTGTAAAGAGAGTCTCTGTTGGGGGATTGTAGGTGGTCTTCAGCCTCAGCTGTCAGCTGTGAGACGTAGCTGTCAGTTCCTTCAGTCTTCACTTTCTTCTGTGGCTGGTACAGAAGCGAGTGAGTCCGTTGGGGAATGAGTGGTGCCTCAAGTTCCTTATGGTGAAGCTCCAGTCCTGGGTTGTCGCTGTGCATCAAAGATGAAGCATCCGCCACAATTGCATCATCTTCGCTACTGCTCCCGCCAATCACAGCTTTGGCTGGGAGTGTGCGCTCCAGGTTGTGGTTCTTGCTGCTGCCCCGCAGGTTGTTGTGCACTAATTCTGAAATGATCATTTTTTCAAAAGCAGTATCATTCAGGCTTAGTCCACAGTCTACAACTTGCACACTGTCATTATAATCTCCATTGCGCAATGAGTAGCTGTTGTTGAAATTACCATTTAGCGGTAGAGTATCCATGGCACTTGTATCCCTGGCATTGTTCAGTGAATGTCCTGAAATAGAAAGGGGACAGTTTGGGTTACTCGCTGGCACTCTTTTTACTTTTCTTCTTTTTGTATAAAACTCTTTAATGTAGTTCAGGACAAAGTTGTACTTGGAAGTAAGACTTGAGAAAAGTTAGGTTATTGAACATTCCCAACTGTAAACAGTTGCACACCTTATAGGAAAGATGTATTTAAAAAATAATACTGATTTCCCATGGGGTGGAATTGGATTTTAATTTAGAAATTTAGGGGGAACTCTGGGATTCTGATTTCATAATTTAGTACCAGTTTTATGACTCTTCCACAAGGAACTGTTCACTCCATGCCCTTGCATATGTAATGCAAAGCAATTCATTTGTAAACATTTACATTTTAAAGTACAACACCATGATTAGAAAAATAAAATTAACAGAATTTGTCCTAAACGACACTAAATTAAAAAGGAATTAGGCCACATACAAAACTGAAGGTAAATGTATAACATAAACCCACATAACTGGCAAGCAACTACTTTAACAACAGTTCTAACCGTTCCTTTTTTTTCTGGAGATGAAGTAAAGAAAAGAATGAAAAAATGGACAAATACAAAGAATTTATGTTAAACAAGGACAGCCAACTTTCACACTAAAGGGACTAGGCCCACAAGCACCATCCAACAACACGATAGACAGCAGGTGGAATGACTCACTTTGACAACTCACATCATGTCTGTCTGCTCAGGCTATCTGGCCTAAGAGTAGCTGATATATAAAAGAAAGTAAAATGATTTATTGTAACATGATGAAGAATTACTAAGCTTCTCAGCAACTTAGTCAGAGCAAGGGTTCAGCAAATTAGATTACTAGCAATAATAGCTTTTTTCCCACTTAATGTAATTTTTGCACTAATATTCTGTCTGCCAGCAATGGCCTCGGGCTTCTAAAGGTCAAAGTTCGCCTGCAGTCTGCATCAGTCACAGTGACAGCACTGAATGAACCAGTATAGTCAATTAAGACTTAGGCCCACAGACACCATGGGCATGCAGTTCAAATGCAGAAATGTTAGGAATTTCTGTAAGCATGGGTCACAGAAATTAAACCAAAGAATAAATATTAACTGTGGAATGGGAGGAGGAAATCAGCCATGGCTGACATCTTTTAACTGCTGGAGGAATGACAGATTGGGTAAGTCTGCTGGAGATATGAAAAGAAGTTTAAGGAAAAAAATTGGAATCTTATGGTGGCAATTTTTTTGCATTAAAGAAATGTGTTTTCTATAGACACAAAGACATGTAAACTACGAAATCACAATGCTTCCCAGGCAAAGAAAAACAAGAGTTTTGAAAGAAACTGAAAAGCCTGTACCATTGAAAGTTAGATTGTTTGTTAGTGAATTCCTAGAAAGTCACTTTAACTACAAATATGACTGGAAATAAAGAAAGAATGAAGTGATGTTATTGGAATGAAACTGATCACTGTGAGGCTGCTGCATTATATGCAAGGCTTGGAGGAGCATAGGAAAAAAACTTTTGTTTGAAAAAGATTACAGATTTTCTTGTTTTGCCTTTGTTCCACACTTAAAGCTGCAGCGTAGTCTGGAAAATGCAAGTTTTTTCTGAATTTTTTTTAAAAATGAAAGTGATATGTTTTTGTCATGAGATTGTTTTGGTAGCAGAATACTAATTTTGAGCTAAATTCTCCTTTTGAAAAACTTGCAAGTAATTTTGTATTGTGCTATTCCAGCCTGCCATGTGTACCGAATTAGACAAAGTGATGATGGTTGTTTGAAAGGCCTCTTTAAGCTTTGATTAAACAACTTCATAGCTTTGTAACTTCATATATGTTTCAAGATCCTAGCTGCACAGAACATATGGCATTTATAAGAGTGAGGCAACACATGGACCGCATGCTGGCATTAATTTCCCTAATGAAAGTGATTTATTTTTATAATTTTGTTCTCTGTGCTCTGCTAAGCAGATACCAAAACGTATTTGATAACCCAAAGTGAGAGTTCTGTGATATACTGCAGAGTTAAGCACTCTAGAATACATTTTGACTGATTTGAGGAGGCAAGTTTTGTTGCCCATCATCAGGTAATTCACTTGAAATCTTTCCATAGCCTGTAGCAAGATTACTGTGGGAATGTAGAAATGTAAGTAAATTATTAAGCATTTTTGCTTGACATTGCTTTGGTTTTAAACAGCAAATTATTTCAGCATTGCGTATCCTCATTTACCAATAGGGTTTGCTACAGACCTTGTGTTATTTTCCAAAAAGCACTACAGAAGTACTGTTTGAATGTGGAAACATTTCAGTTGCAAATTGTGAACCACTTGCCCGCTGAGTCTACTTCATGACCACTAGTTATGTTTTAATTGTGCCCATTAAAAACCATGCTGAAAAAATTTACATTTGATAGGCAAAGTTAAGTTTTACTCCCATACTTGTCTCTCTGTAGGTTGCTAGAGGAAAGCATAAGGAAAGTAAGAAAACAAGAGAATGAAAATAGAAACTGCAGTTCAGTTAAAAAAGAAATTTGAAATAAAAAACAGAAACAAGGTTTTATGTTCTCCATATTGTCAAAGTTTTAACACAGCATTTTAATTACACTAGAGATAATTATTTGACTCATCAAAACTGTAACTACTAGATATATATTAATTTATTAATTGTTCTGCAATTAAGAAAAATATTTGAATAATATCACAACAAAAGTTAGGTTAGTGATGACACCCTTAGTCCCAGAGAACTAAACTGTTCTAATTATAACCTAAAGTTTCTCCTAAAGAAATCAACTAACATAAAGCTGCACTATACTATAGTTTGGCTTATATTTGATGCTGGATGCAATTTTCTACACCAGGGTATCCAAAAGTGTGTCAAGATGCCTCGCACTGTTTTATTATCTAAATCAACTCCACACGCAGGTTTTTCTCGGCAAGATTTTGAGTCAACTGAAGCTTATATTGCATAGACATGATACCTCTAAGTGATATATATCTTGAAGATGGGCTCTCGGACCATGTGGTGTCAGTCCTGTAATAGTATATTAAGATTTATGCCACCTGTGTTAAAAACATGGATAATTATTGGTAAATACTATTATGGCAAAGGCATTACTATAATATAGTGCAGTTTTACAAGCTTGGCATTGGCAACACTGTAAGTATTTCTTAAACTGACAGAAATTCAGAATGCAGGATTAGGATATTGCAACTTGAGTTTCTAGCTAGCAAAAAGAAAGGACTCAGACTAAAGAAAAGCGATTTTCTTTTCAGTAAGTATAAGCACACCTGGTGAGTTAAACACGGGAGCTGAAGGGGCATTACATACAACTGTTTCAGCGAGCAGTGTGTTATAGGGGTTGTTAGTGCCGTGTGGTCGAAGAAGAGGGTTTGTTAGTAGGTAATTGCCAGTCATTCCTAAAGCAAAGAAACAGAAAAAGAGACATCAGTTCTTTTATTTTATTCTTGACAGTTTCTATAACGTATTTTTTTTATTCATCATGAGTCATGTAGAACTTGTCAAATGTAATTCGGCTGAAAATTTCTGAATGTATTTGAACTACTAATTTGAAGGAGGAGAGAGAAAACTTAGTTAAATTTCAGTAATTCACAGGTGCTGTCCAAATCCCCAAAGTAAACACCTGCTGAGAATGACATTTACTGTTTTCTATAAAAATAACATTAAAGAAGAATAGCAGTTAAATGCATAGGGATCCATATTCTATTTAAAGATGCTACAGCTTAATCAAGAACCTTGAACACTGTGGTCCAGAACTCAAAAATCCAAATTTTATTAATTTAGAGATGTTGGACAATTCCTTAAGAAAACATCTGGGTTATGACTAACCTTCGAAAAGCAGAGGGGAGGGGGAAGGAAATAACTTTCTTCAAAGAAATACAAGGAATGACAAACTGCAACAAGCCTATCTTAGTATAATGCAAAAGCACACATGCTGAGGAGAAAGCAAAATGTTTTGCTTTAAGAAATTAAACCATTCATATGTTCTTTTGGGACAGATTCATGCTGCGACAATATCTGCCAGGTTTTAAAAATAAATTTTTAAATGTCTAAATTTCTCTACCAATTGGCTTAGCAAGATAAAATAAAACATGACATGATCATATGAACAGATATTTTACTAATTTTCAACTTCAATGCATCACTGTTTACACAAGATTTCAAGTTATTTATTAGACAAAGTTTCAGCATAATTTGTGAAAAACTAAATGTTTGAAAACCAGTTAATTTGGCTGTGTGACTTCTAGTTTTTAAATTAGTAGGGAAACTAGTCAGAATAATGAAGAAAAATTATGCTAAAACCTTTGATTGAAAACATGATTTTAAACATCTCATTAAGGTAAAATTCAACTTATGTTGTATTGAGTTGCACAACTGCATCAGGACTAATGTTATCTGAATACATTACATGTCCAAAGAGAGCTGAAAAGCCATCTACATTTTCATACTATATTTAAATTTATTAGATTCTCATTCAGGCAATAGCTAAAGATATTATATTTTAAATATTAATGCCATTATCCTACTAGAGATATTTTATTCTAGGTAGCAGAAATTCCTGGAGTTCAGAGAATTCTTTTATTGACAGATTATGCTAATTTTATTTGACAGTGGTTTAATTTAGTTAACAATTAGATTGCTTTTTACCCTAACTTGTAAAAGTTGCTATTTGGACACAATGAGAAATACTAATTCCAGTGCATTTCCATATTACACTATATTACATCTTCTCCCATATGTTTTACTTTTAGCTTGAATTACTAGCTTACAGTTTACCAACAGTAGTTCTTCGAGTAGTGTTCGAAGTGGAGCACCCACAGGGGGTTTATCTCAAAGAACACCAGTTACTGCGTAAGGTAAGTAACCTTTCCATATTTTCTGTCAATTTTAGCCTAAAGCTTCATTTAAACCCACCCACCCCAAGCCCACGTTAATTAGAAAATCAGCTTGTTTAGATTTGTGTCATTCTAATGGTGATATTGTAACTAAAAACCCTTTTCTAAGCTTGGCAGGCTAGCACAAGGAAAAGGGGTTCATTTAGTCATGGTATCTTCCCTTGAAAAGACCTTCTGCCTATTGCCTAGTGGTATGGCTGTTAGGCCTCAACTCCACGTTGCCCCTGGCCATGGCATAGGCAGAACAAGTCTGGGGACTGATGGGCTTCAAAGACAGGTGAGGTCCCAGGCTGGCTTCTGCTGGCCCATGCAGGACATACCTCTTCCCAGCAGCAGCAAACTCCTCTTCTACTGCCCAACAATTGGTTAATTTTAGTTCACCAGATTCTAGAGTAGATGTAAAGATTCAGGTGGATGGCAGTTCACTGAGTTTAGCCTACTGTTCTATTTGGGGTCATGACGTAATTTTACCCTAAGCAGCATCCTAGTCATTGGTGGTGGCTTGTTTTTTGCCTTCCTCATTTTCAAGGTTCAGCAGTTAGGACTAATGCTTAGTTTGTGGGTTGAAGGTAAAGGGGCTTATTGATTATGGTTCCTCAGGATTTTCACTGGAACTGAGCAGCATCTATAGGGGTTGCTAAATTTGGTAGAACTAATAGTAGTTTTGCTACTGTCTTTTTAAATTTTGCCAATTTAGCAGGAGTCTGTTGCAGCGAGGTCAGGTTCATATACCCCTTTCTCACAATGTGGGTGCAGAGTTGAGAAAAGTTAAAGCTAGGGCATAGATGGGGGAAAGGGGCATAGTGACAGGCTGTTGCATTCAGCTTTAATACAAAACAGCCCTACCTCCATTAGTGGCTCCTTGGCAGAAAGTTTGGTGAGGGGAGAAAAGACTGGTGGCGATTGTGGCTAGAACTCTTCTAGTTTTGGATGGCCATGGGCATGAGCATGTGTTTGGGGCCTTCATAAATGTTACATACATCTAGTATGAACTAGATATGCTGGATAACCTTCAATTCAAGTTAAAATGATTAATAAATTTGTGGCCATCAGAAGCCTGCAAGTCTAGCTTATGTGGCTGTGTATTTTTGGGGCCATTACACATGGCAAATGCAATGTGGTCACAGAAAGGATAAAAACTTTACTGAAAAAAATCTTTACATATCTTTTGCATAGAAATGGTGTCAATTTGATTTCACTGGGAACATTTCTGAGTCTAAAAATCATAGTCTCAAATATGAATTAAAAATGTTACTGACTTGTATTTCTGTTTCAGATTTAACCTATAAAGGTTAGTAAAGTTTTAAAATTATGTTCTTGCTTTTAAGCTAAATTATTGATGAAACTTATTAAAAAACATTTCCCATAAATAGAGAAAGTCAATTTCTATAGTGAATGGGCAAGTTGAGTGAACAAGATTTTAAAATGTGCTCGTGAAAGGCTGTAATTTTAGAGAGCATGTGTTCGAGAGATTTTTTTCCAACACAAATTTGTTTCAACTCTTATCTGTCAAATACTATTAAATCTAAGTCATCTAAAATTGAAATGTTCCCAGTGACTGACCTTGATTAAGTGTTGAAGTGCTGTTGATGTCACCTGAGATAAAGGAAGATTCAGATTGTTTTCTCACAGTGTCGTTCCACATCCTTCTTATACGACTCTGTTAACGTAAAGCAGTGAGACATAAACATTGTATTTTAGGGCACAAACAGATTTTCTCCCTTTCATCTGTCATCATGTGAAGCATCTACATTGCTTCTTGCTCTAAACTAAATAATTTCTAAACTAAATGGCTCCTTTGTTATGAAAAGTCTAGTCTACTAAATTCCAATTAGATAAAACATGATGGTATCCTTGCCAGTTCCATAAAAAAATAAAAAGAGGATGTTTGCATAAGAACAAACTGAAAGGAAATGTTTAAAAAGAAATCAATTCTACAATACAAAACCATGTATTGCCACCTAGATCATTATAATGAGAAGACAGTTAGTGCATATGAATGGAACATGTCTCAGTAGGCTTTTGTAAATAAGGTTAATTAGAAGATGCTGTCAAAGTCTTTGTTACCTGAGTGCCAGAGGAATAGCGAGCGCTAGTTCTTGTTGTCGATGCTTTCACTGAATTGTGGGGGCTCTCAGTTGGTAGTCCACCACAGCAATAGGAATGTCGGAAGCACTTGCCATATTCCTTACGTACCTGTAGATGAACAATTGGGATATTTAAAAAAAAAAATAGATGCACAATAAATATCTCTCTTGAGATAAGGATGTGACCAACCATTGTCTATTAATGAATTTTAAACAAATTCCTTTATGGGAGACACACAAATTCAAAATTTTCCTCATTTCAATGCAGCTGACTAGCTTGTAATTCAAGTTATTTACAGTTATTTAAAAAGGCCTCCTATCATAGATCAATATATGTAAACCAGGTTACTGCACATCTGCGATTTTGCACAGTTCTGTGAGTATTTTCTTTTTAATGGAATGACTGTTTTGTGCAGGAATAAACAAACATTCTTTGATAAACTGATTAGGTTTGTATTTTTTCCTCTTCAGACTTCCAGTCTTTAGTTTTTAGTGCAAAAATATTGAGTCCAGTTTTTGAAAACTGCCCTAATCTATGCAGAATGGAAACCACGTCAGTGAAGACTGCATTAATGTTTCAGTGCCAAGTTTTGGATTGTAGAATCCAGGCCATGAGGTAACTCAATAGAACTACTGTCAAGACACAAGAATTACAATCTTTGTTGCTATGTATGTTTGCTGACTCCAGGAAGTTTGAACTCTGAAACTTCAATTGTTTTAAATGAGATTTTTGTCTGAATAAAGATTAAGAAAAGCTGAGTAATAATATCAAAATTTGGCCTATGATTAGTTACCTTCTGTTTCTATATGAACGTCTTCATAATTAGATGTATTGATGTTTATTAATATTAAAGTCATCAGAACTATTTTACAGAGTAGTTCTTTCCCTAAAATGTGTTCACTGACAACTGGTTCTAAGTAATTCTTATAGCATGCACATATCCTGGCAGCACTGCATGGATCAGTAAAAGACATGTTTCTGAAAATTTTATCCACCAGGACTTTTCCAAAGTCAGCTGGCTGCTAAGGCTCCTAATTTCCCAACTTTCTTTTCAAAATGGAACTTGGGCTCCACAGTCACCTAGACACTTCTGAAAAGTTTATCTGTCCTGTGAATGTACGTGAAAATGAGAGAGCGAGATTGTGTGAGAAAAGTATGTAGTACTGAAAATCCATTACAAATTAATAAGGTTTTTTTCACAGAACTCAGGCTTTGCTTTCAAAACCCCAAGTCTTTTATTCATAGAGTACATAGTTTTACCGTGATGCTTTTATAAAAGCATGAGCAGGATGCAAATTTGACTACTCAACTTAAAAATCAGTTTTTTAGTCAAAGCTTGAATTTTATACAGAGATACCAACTTACATATTTTGTAAAGGAAAGGTACACTGTATGTATTTTAAATGAACTCATCTATACCATACAAAAATATAATCACAGATACATAATTAGAATGGGGTAAGTTCATGAAAATGTAAAGTTCTGTATCATTAAATGAATAACACCTAAGGAAAATGTATTTCTGAACGTTAACGGATATTAAATGCTCTGAAATACTATAACAGGGACAATAGCAATCAAAGTTGTATTTTACCCAAATACCACACTCCAGGGCTGGTTTTGCCTAATGCCTATATTGCTGTGAATGTATATTATCTGTCAGTACTGCACATTCTACTGTCATTATTTCTAAATTACAGCCTGTTCGAAACTGATGGAAGTAACAGCACTATCATCGTGTCAGGACTGGAAACATAATAGTTTTCTCTTCCACAATTCTGTATCTCTGTTCAATTTAGTGACCAACTAGTAATAACAGAATAAAAAGACTACATTAGCGATGCAGACAGGGACAGGATGATGATATCCAGTGAAAGGCACTGAAACTTTTAAACCTTAAATGGTAGCCTTAGCATTCTTTCAGGTATAAATCTTCTTGATCTAGATTAAGTTTTTTCATACTTGACTGGCACTTTAACATTGCTTGACTCCACTTAATATAGAAACAATGCATGATAGTAGAAAATAAAACAGCAATGTGTCTTTGGTTTTCAAATCCTATATAAGTGGTTAAAAGTGGTTAAAAAGGCAAAATTTTAAGATATCCTAATTTAGAAATTATTTGCATCTTTACTATGTTTACAATTTTCCCTCTTTTCTATATTCAATCCCATCTCTATGGTTTTCCCTTTCTGAATGTGTAATGATGTGCTGTAGCCAACTTGATAAAAATTTCTCTTTTTATTCTGGCTCTCTTCCTAAAACATGTTATAACAGTTTGCATGGAATTAAGAAACACACAAAGTTAAATGGTGAGCATGCACAATTTAAATCACAAGAATGATACTTTGCACTTAGCACCCTTTTCATCTAAGGGTCACAAACCACTTTACAAGCATTGAGTTAATTAAGTCCCGTGAGGTACATGTAACAGGAGCTAATGATTACAAGTTCCAAAATGTAAATTGGTTAAAATATCTAGTGGCTAAACGTCTATTGTAAATTTGCTAAAATTATTTCAAAATGGTTACATTTAAGAGAAGATAATGACTATAATTTTTCATTTTACACCTCTCCCCCCCACTCCCTTTATTACCATGTCCTTTTTACCCTCATTTGGTATACGACTCTGACGCAGATTGTAAGCTCTTTGGTACAGTTGCCATTTTTTTGCTAGAGTAATACATATACAATAACCACACAAACATGGGGCAGCTCAGGATATTGTTAAAAGGATATTCAGCTTTAAACCTGTAGGCTGACACATGGACTCTTGCCCCAGGGTCAGTAGTTTACATGAATTTACAAGTGAGCCCACTCCACAGTCTTTGGGCCAGTCAACATTTTTTAAAATACAAAAATTGTCAACTTTGGAAAACACCCTTCCACCTCACATACTACCTACCACTAATGACCACATTTTTCTACCATCTGTTGGTGTTCAGCATTAATTTTGGGGTCTCAGTTGATTCTGAAATGAACAGTTATCCACACTGCAACCCTCACCCATCACCACTGCTACTACTTGGCACCTCTCAAGAGAGAAGGCAAGGACCTTTCACCGATATAGAGGGTACACTACTCCCTCAACCCCAGAAGTGATCTCCTGCAGCTTGAGACACATCTAAACTGAAAATGAGGCTCTGATTGCAGCATGAGTAGGCATACCCAACTAGCTTTAATTTAGCTGCCATGGCTAACATTGGTAGTGAGGAAGTGGTGGCGCAGCATTCAGCAAGGACTAACTTCCCCAGTCCAGGCCTGTTGGGGACTCTGGGTACGTACTCAGGTTGCTGGCCCACACCAGAGTCTGTGCCAATGTGTCTTCACTGCCACTGTTACCCACAATAACTAGATTAAACTAGTATGGCTATGCCTACCTACATTGCAACCACACCTTCATTTCCAGTGTAGCCAAACCCATTGACATTGTAAGTGACTGGAAGGTTGAACAGCCATTGTTTGATGCCTTAACTCAGTGGTGGACAACCTGCAGCCCATCAGGGTAATCCGCTGGTGGGCTACCAGACAGTTTTTTTACATTTGCATGGCCACCCGCAGCTCCCAGTGGCCATGGTTTGCCGTTCCCGACCAATGGGAGCTGCGGGAAGTTACCTATAGTAACTTTCATCCAAGATTCTCAGACCACTTTAAGAAACATTAACTAAGCCTTGCAACATCTCTGAACTATTAATACCCAGTGTACACTTACATGAGTCACAGAGTCGTTAAATGACTTGTCTAAGAGCACACAGCAAGTTACTTACTGGAAACTGCACCAATGGTTTCTGATTCCCAGTTCCCTGCTATTGATCTAACACTAGAAGACAGGCCTTCCCTGAAATTACACTCTATCTCCCATTTTTCTTCATTGCTATTTCTTTTCTAAAAATATTAGGCTACTGAAGAGGTATAAACCATGTGTGTTTGTTTTCAGTAACTTACTTTCTTTTGAAGGGCACAATGAAAGATGAAAATAAACATTCCCTGGAAAGCATTAAATACTGTGAAGAGATATGTCATCACAACCGTCTCCTCGTTGATAAACAGCAGGCCAAATGACCATGTTAGGCCAAGAAGACACAGGAGAGCAAATGCACCCAAGACCCAGGACCTGTAAAAGAAAATTAATTTTAGTAACACTGCTGATAAAAATGCATACCGCCAACTCCAATATTAACATTTCAGTTGCTGCAGTTGACTTTTACTAGGTTCACATTCAAATGCAAAAAATCCTTGGCTTTAACCTTTCCTCTATTAAAAGAAAGAACAATTCCATTTGGTACTTTCAGTCTCCAGTGGAAACAGCAACAGTAGATATGACCTTTTTTTTATTCAAGAACTGCACAAGATGTCAAAACTATTTTAAAATGCAGAGGTGTAGCACAACCCCCAGCTAAATACTGCTTTATCTGTATTTTTACAAAGGAGATTGATAAGTCTAGCTTAACCACTAACCGAGCCCTATATTTGAAGAGTGGTGCTTCCATGTGTCACCAAATAATGTAACAAATACACAAAAGTTAAACAGCAGAGTAAAAACCTAGAGCCTAAAGCTTTAATATTCTGGTAAACTCAGCTAAACTAAAGCTAAGTGATCTAACTTCCACATGAAGGAGCCTTGCTGAAATGTGACAAAAATATGGATACATCCACAAACTAAAGTCTTTGAGAGAGATTCCAACATGACTAGTTTAAGGAAAAAGGACAGAGAACAGCACAGAATGAAGGGGAAAGGGATTTTAGTCAGTGCATTCCACATCTAACTAATGATCTTACTTGATAAATGGTTTATTATCTTCATAGCTAGAAAGCATTATAAGCAGAAAAGAGAAACAAAATTATTAGACAGAATTGTAACAGAAATTAATATGAAAGCATTTTTGTATTTTATATAAAAATTAGTCAAAATTAGGAAATTCAAAGTGCAGAGGCAAGCAATTTAAAATCATAAAGGCATAAAATAGTTAAAAATACTTTAGCAAATTAGATAATTCCAAACTAGTTAATTAAAATTAAGGGTGATCCACAATATTGACGGAGTTTGTAAAATTAAAAATATCATGCTAGGAATTTGTTAATGTAGGGTTCTATCTTACCCAGGTAAGTCCGTATTATAGTAGCCATCACAAACACGGTAATTACTGGTGTGGATGAGAAGACAGAAAGAGGAAAAGGAAGAAAAGAGAGAGATGCTAAAGATTAGCGCTCTCTCTCCTCATGCAACATGCAATGAAGCTGATACTGACCTATCTATAGCATCTGGTTTGCAATGTTAGCCTTAATGTAAACCTATCTTGGCCATTTTCAGTATTGAAAACAAATTTGTAGGACCTTTTCACAACCAACCCTTAATGTTCTAAATTACACCATCCCTTCAAAGAGTTTATAGCAACAGCCTTCAGTTTGGGGGAAAAAAAAAACACTAAAGAGAATACACTAAAAGACTATTACAAGACTATCACAGCTGTAAGATTCTTATTAATTACGTAACACTTGCATTACTCTCCAAAAGGGATACTGAAATACAGCACCAATATAAAGTAAACATTTGTTCAATTAGCATGAAAACAACAGATAATCTGTAAGTTAACAATAGTAATGGAGTCATTTCTCTTGGGAGAACTGGATTACAAATGAAAACTGCTCAGAATCCCTAAAATAAAAACGCTATTTAACAAAACAAACTTAACATAATCATATCAGCCATGCAAATAGGAACATCATTTTGAACTACATTTTAAATGCAAATGAAATTGTCACTTTGCTATAGAATTTCTGTAAAGATACTGAAATAATTTCTTGGCACTAACTGCAGGCCGAAATGATCTAATTTTGACCAATGCCTGTGACATTATGGTAACAATGTAAGGAAAGCAGGATTGGTACTGTTTCTTTCTAACTGACATTTGTTGTTGCTGGGAGACAAAGCCATGTGTTCCTAATGGAGAGTAGCTTTCAATCAGTTCAGTAATCAGAAAATAATCATAGTTCTCATACTTGAACACAAAGCACTTACTTAATGTTTTCCAACCTGCTAGAGTCTGGTTTCAGAGTGTTTGAGTGCTTCACCATTTTGCACAATGTGATCACCAGGAAGATAAGATTCAGCTGTCAAAACAGATAAGAAAGAAATTAAACTACTTTAAGTAACAGGTTGAGTAATTAGGATGTTATTGACTTAAAAAAAACCCTCTCGGTTTATTTTCAAGTATATTTAGGTGACTGGTAATGCTATTTGGAGTGTTTCACCCCTAAGATGCTGGTTCAAATGTGGACAAAGGGTAACATTTTCAAAGTCTCAATTTTACCCAAAATCTAGCCGCACCAAAAGTCACTACCTTCTCATACAACCTGCATCTGCCATATTTAACCTGTTGGTCTAAATTTTACATTTTCGGTTTAATTCTGCCCTATTGGACATCAGTACCTAAAGTTACACTAATCTCCGCCTTACCTGCTCCTGTTTCACCCATTTGTCCCCCCATGTTTTGCACCTCATTTTTGTCTTTGTTGCTATCATTCTTCTTCCCACTTGCCACCACTCCATCCTTCCTTCTCCCTTGAGCCCTTTCCTCCTCTCACTAGTTCCATCCCTTCTACACCTACCCTTCTTCATTCCTTCTTGCTTTCACGGGTACTACTCTTGTCTGGAAAACAATTTTTAAAAATTGTTCCACTGTAACAAATGAAAAACTTAGAAGACACAACAAGGGCACCTAATTTAAACCATTGTGTAGCACACTCTACTTTCTCCATCCATTTTATTGTCTGGATATGGACACCACAAGGAGAATTGCTTCCATGTGGCAGTCTCACACTTTCATGAAGAGGGTTTCCAGCTATTGAGATTGATGGATTGGACTTCCTCTGAACAGGATCTCTTTAACTCCATCCTCCATCCAAAATCCAGGCTCCCAGATGGAGGGATGCTGGATTGGGATGGCTGGTCCTGACTCCATTCTGTGACAATAGGTTTGGAGATGGCAGTAGGTAAATGTACTGGCGGGAGGCCATCTGCAGAGCCATGGTACAGCAGGACTGTCATGGCCACCATGGTATTATTAAAGTCAGTATTGCCTTGTCCAACTTGATGTTTCAGAATATGTGCGGTAGGAAGGGGATGACAGGGAAGGAATATATCAATAAGTCTGACCACTGCACTAGGAAGGCATCACCTCTGGAGTTGTGCCCCTGTGTGTCTCAAGGCTGGGCACTTCTTGTTTCCCTGGGTGGCAAAGAGGTCCCATGAGGGGAATACCCACTGACAAACTATCCGCTGTACCACAGATGTGGAGTTCCCACTTGTGATCCTTGTGAAAATACCCGCTGAGGCTTTCTGCTCAGAATTTCATCGTTCCTGGTATGTGCACTTCAGTGAGGATGATTTGATGGTGGATGCACCAATTTCAAAGCTGGATAGCCTCCCTCCAGAGTGGTACAGACCTCACTCCCCTCTGTTCATTTATACATAGATGTTGTCCACCCTGACCTGGGCACGAGTGGATCAGAATTGTTTGCACACCTTGTGGCCACCTGCAGTCCAGGAAGGTTGATGTGGAATGTGCCGACCAGGCCATGGGTGGTCAGGCCTAGTGGTGAAGGTAAGAGTTTGGTATATCATTTTGAAGTGGGTGCCAGGGTGGGCAGAGTCCAGGAAATGAGCTGAGAGTCAGTACCAGTGAGACAGAAGCCGAATGCCAAAACTGGAGGATCAACCAGACTTGTAAGCCAGAGGCAGAGCTGGGGGAAGTCTGAAGCCAGAGGGGAGCAACAGCTGGAGGAAAGCAGGAGCAGGGACGGGAAGCAGGCTGGAACAAGGGCAAGTACAGCTGTGGATGTGGTATGTGTTGAGCAGCCACTAAACTGCTGTGGGGGCCAAGCTTATAAGAAAGACTGCTACACTAGCAGCCAATCAGAGGCTGTGCCCACTCAGAATTCTAAGATTGCCTAGCAGCGCAGTTAATTAGGGAGCAGGACAGTAGTTGTGCCTAGATGGTCTGGTACCTGACAGTCCAGGAACCTTGACCTATGTAGTTGTCCAGGTGCACTCCCCTGCCTCGTAGAGACACGTCTATAATGAGTGCCTTTGTGGGAAGGGAGGGAGCAAAGGGAACCATCACACAAACAATGTCCTTCTCCCCCCAGGTAAGAGGTGTCCAGATGCTATAAGGAACTGAGACTCTCTTGTCCAAGGAATCCCTGTTTGAAAGGTAGACCTTTTTCAGCCAAGCCTGGATACTGTACAAATGTAGCCTGGATAAAGCACACATAGCTGCGTGCTACCATGCAGGACCAGACTGTTGTCTGAAGACTGAGATGAATGCTGAGGTTCTCGTTATGAACAATCTGTATAGATAGGGAAATATACTTCAGAGTTGCTGGGGCGAAAGTGCATAGCTTTGTAAAAACCCTTGGGGCCACTCCAAGACCAAAGGGGAACATCGTGTACTGGGTTTAGTCTCTATAGTCACCCAAAAATGCAGGATGCCTGTGCTGCGGGAATGTCTTTATGAAAATAAACATCTTAAATCAAGAGTTGCAGATCAGTCTCCTTTGTTCAGGGAGGGGATTAGAGCAACTAGGGTAATCATCCTGAATTTTATGTGGTAGATGAAGACATTCCGATGCCTGAGGTCCAAGATGAGTCTGCAGCTCCCTTTCTTTTTGGGGATCAGGAATTGTTTGGAGAAAAAGCCCTTTCCCTAATTATGGCCTCTCCAGCCCCTAACTGAATTAGGCAGTTGGATCTGGACAAGGGACGATAGTGGAGTGGTGTGTCTGCCGCACAGTACTCTATGGTGCTTTCTTGGTGGCTCAGAGGGCCTCTGGTAGAATGGCCATGTGACTGGTTGGAATGTATGCTGCAGCACGTTAGAATATTTTCTGCAAGGGGTGGGGCGCATATTCTCCAAGGAATGGAGAGTGGCATGAGAGTCTTGGAGTGAGTGAAGTGACTCACTGGTTTTCTTGCTGAAGGCTTGTTAACCTCAATGGGGAGATCTTCTACCAACACCTGAACCTTTCTGGGGAACCCCAATGGCTGCAGCCAAGAAACCTGCCTCAACTACTGACATCACAGGAAACTGTGTCCGCTATGTCCAATGACAGCTGAAGGGATGACCTGGCCATTAGATTTCCAGAATAGCCTGGAACTGGGGCCTGCATTACTAAGGTAATATATTGGTCAACTCTTGTTGTAGTTCATGACGTTGTATTTTGACATAAGCATCCAGTAGTTCTTGATATGGAAAAGTAGACTGGCTGAAGAAAAGTTCTTTCTGGCATCCTTATCTGAAGGAATGACCCTTGACTGGTTAATCACTTTGCTCTGTGACAGCTTAGACAACCAGAGAGTTCTGGTTTGGGTAAGAGAACAAATATTCTGCCTCCTTAGGGGGAACAACATACTTCTTTTCAGTTCTGTTTGGGGTAGGGGCCCATGTGGCTGAGGTGTCCTTAGCTGGCTCCAAAACAGCCTCGTTCATAGGAAGTGCCACTTCAGAGGGTGCCACTGACAAGAGAATGTCCATGACCATGTGGGGAGAAGGGAGGATCCTGAACCTCTTCCAGTGAGATCTGGGGGGTTTCAGTATTCCTCCAGAGAAGTTCCTATTACCGCTTGTAATCATCTTGAGGAGGGGGAGACTGGTATCATCACTTGTCCACAGATGAAAAAGAAGCCCTTGGCAGATTCAGAGGTACCATCTGCTTTGTTCTTTTGCCTGCCCTAGAGAGGGCTCAGGCTCTAGCACTGGAGGTGATTTCTGATGAAATCTGTGCCCTCGGTGTTCAAAGTCTGGGACTCGATAGTAAGGGTCTCAAGTGCTCCAGTATGGCCAGTAGGTGGGTTCACAGGGATGGGGTCAGGTCCCATTAATTGCCTGACTGTTCTATATGAGTCCTGGGATGAGACTTTGGTAGCTCTATTCAGGTTGACTTCGTGTGTGAAGACCATTGGTGGAACTGGCACTACCAACTTCTATACTTCCACAGAGTAAGAGTCATACAACTCAAAGGGGGAGCCATCAGTACCAATTGTCTTCTGGCAATGCGGCTAGAGGTATTCCCTGGAAAGCAGGGTCCTGATGATCCTTGAGAAGGGCGTCCTGAGTTCTGATCAGAGAATTGGAAGAAGTCATTGGTATTTGATCTGTCAGTGCAAGCCAGGGCAGATGGTGAGCACTTTCTTACTTTCCTTACACCCCTTTGAGGACAATTTTGGAGCACTGGAAGCTACCAGCACTGTCAGAGCTGGCTTGTGCACCCAGTGAACTCCAAGAGCACCCCCTCTGTGGCATGGAGTCTCATGCAGTCCCGAGGGAAAATGCAGCTCCCTTCTTTGAGGACTTATGAGCCAACTTGTTTGCCTTCTTATGAGTGTATTTCTCCTTGTCTTCTTCGTGCTTCCATTTTGCAGAGTCCCTGAGCCTGTTAGGCTCCAGTCAATGAGGCGAGAGCAGGAGGTCAATCTGATCAAAGTCTCACAGAATGCTTCATCTGGTTCCTGCAGAGTCTGAACCCCTGAGACTGCCTAGTGCAAGGGGAAAAGGAGATCTCTCACTTTGATGGGATGTATGAATCCTCAGTGCAGTAGAGGCAGTTCTGATGCAGGTCACTTACTGGTAAGTCCCACGGGTGAACAAGGTAAGACTTTAAGCGTGGGACCTTAGGCATAAGTGTCCTGAGTGTTGGGAAAATTAGCTAATAGGGGCCAGGGTTCCCCCTCGGTAACTGTGAGACTACTCACTAACAAAATACTATTAACAATAATAAACTATTTACAGTTTTATTAGTTAGAGATTCAAGCAAGCTAGCAGGCTACAAACACAGGAGAGTTCGGTCCCAGGCTGTGAGTAGTTGAGGCAGTAGGTCCATGTCATCCCTTACCACTTTGTTGAGAGTATGAGGAGGTGAACGGCCAATGAACAGACCAATGGACACTACTATTGAAGAGTTTCCAGTGCACGCACTCCCACAGTGAATACCCATAGGGACCAGCACTCGAGGAAAACTGGCAGGATTTCACCCTATGATTCTTTGAACATGAGAAGTCTAATTGCCAGTTAGGCATCTAAAATGTGGAAAAATAAAAGCCTATATTTATAGAGTAAGGATCTTGTCCTCCAATGATAGCCAAGCAGTCAAGTCCCTACCCCTGAGCCCACACAATGTTCTAATAGGGCAACAGGACTTCAGGCAGGCTTTGCCTGTATGGATATCATTTCAGAATCGAGACTAATGGTACCAAATATCTTCTCAATATTTATTAAAATTTAGAAAATAGAACTGAAAAGTAGTCCAGTATTTTACTGAAGATGATATCGTTGTACCATGGTAGATGAAAAAGAACCTTAAAAATAAAAAGCATTAAAGTACTGTACTTCAAGACAAAGTAACTATGACAACAGACCATATGATACTTGTTCTCCACATCTCTGTGAAAAATGATATAATTTGAAACATCAGCAACAAAAGAACACTAGTTCACCATCTGAAAAAGGATTAAAAAACATTGGCTCTGTATATGCACTCTGTAACTATCAGAAAATTATTCTATCTGTGCAAAAACTGTAAGTGGCATAGAGCTAACCTTGGGGAAAGACACATCCCCTTTTATCT
Source organism: Trachemys scripta elegans (assembly GCF_013100865.1). Taxonomy (NCBI): domain Eukaryota; kingdom Metazoa; phylum Chordata; order Testudines; family Emydidae; genus Trachemys; species Trachemys scripta. Next base: position 82,051,877 of record NC_048305.1, read on the forward strand.
TACTCACCTTCTATCATGAAAAAAGGGGTTCAGTTCTTTTAAATAATTTGCTGTTCTGGGTGTATTCATTTTATTACATAATACACCAAGCAGAAAGGACAGGGGAACATGATGGAAAATAATTACTTTTAGAGTAAATGGCTTTAACTCCCCTCCTATTGAGGGAGGTGTGGGTGCATGCACGAGAGAGAATGAACCAGATATTTTGCTTCTTTTCCACTAATCTGTATCAGCTGTTATCCAGATGACTCAATGCATTTGAAGCTGTTGTTTTAAAAAGAGTCAGTCATCCTAAATACTGAATTTCTTAATATCAATAGAAAATTTAAAAATAAATCACATTCCAATGCATAAAATCCACAGAGGCCTATCAAATTACAGGGTGAGTTTTGTGTTTGCACTTCTGAAAAAAATGGGCTTCTCTCTAGCCTATGACAATTCAACCAATGGACATGATGCTTTTTGCTTTCAAAACTGCAGCATTACATTACACCGAATTTTCCACCTGTCTCAAGAAAATCAAACATTGACCCAAGTCCATCTATTTATTCTTTTATCGTTCTAAATCAATCTAACCTTCAACTGATCTATATCTATTCTCCTCTTCCTCCATAGAAAATATGGGACACCCAAATTCTTGAGTTAGTGGTTTCATCTTTTAGAGTTTGACATTCTCCAGTAAATACCAGTAAGTTATCAGTTAATACATATCTGCTGTCAAATAGATTAAAAAAAAATTATCCTTTAATGAGATCCAAATCCAGTTGGTAGATGTGGTGCTGCAAGCCAAACTAAGGAGAGGCCTTCATCTTGGGTGGACTTCAAAGAACTCAAATGCACAGGCAATATGTGATAATAGTTTCAAAGAGTCTTGCTGAACAACAGTACAGGCCCTCAGGATCTAGCACAGCTTCACATTAAGTGAAAGTTCATTTGATGTCACCAAAATTTTGCATCTTCTTGTGATTAGCGGAGCTGCTGAATTCGGAAGGCTTCCACCATTTTAGGCAAAGTCTTATGGGATTTTGGATTCCTAAAATCAGAATCCAAACCCTAATACTGATTTGGCCTCAAATATCAATTCTAACCCAAAGTCTACATCTAAATACCACCTCCTTAGCTCACCTCTAGCTGTATTACCTATACATACATAGGATGATTCTCAAAAACAGACAGCATTGGGCTAACTCTGGGAGCTGGGGTGGGTCAGCACCTCTGAAAATCAGGCCAGTTCTTTTTAAGTGTCTAAATATGAATTTAGGAGTCTAACTAGCCAACAAGGTTTGAAAATTCTGCTTTACATGAATAATGAGAAAGTCCACAGATAAATTTGAGAGAATTATAATGTAAAATCACTACATAGCACAGATAGGTGTTAGGAAGAAACGTTGCAAGGTTAATTCCAGTCCCCTGCACTCGTGGCAGGATTAATTATCTAGACCATTCCTGACAGGTGTTTGTCTAACCTGCTCTTAAAAATCTTCAATAATGGAGATTCCACAACCTCCCTAGGCAATTTATTCCAGTGCTAACGACCCTGACAGTTAGGAAGCTTTTCCTCATGTCCAACCTAAAGCTCCCTTGCTGCAATTTAAGCTCATTGCTTCTTGTTCTCTCCTCAGAGGTAAGAAAAGTATTTTTTCTTCCTCGTCCTTGTAACTACTTTTTACATGCTTGAAAACTTTTATCATGTCCCCTCTCAGTCTTCTCTTTTCCAGACTAAACAAACCCAATTTTTTCCATCTTCCCTCATAGATCATGTTTTTTAGATCTTTAATCATTTTTGTTCTTCTTCTCTGCACTCCCTCCAATTTGTCCAAATCTTTTCTGAAATGTGGTCCCCAGAACTGGACACAATACTACAATTGAGGCCTAATCAGAGCAAACTAGAGCAGAAGAATTACTTCCTGCGTCTTGCTTACAATACTCCTGCTAATGCATCCCAGAATGTTAGCTTTTTTTGCAACAGCGTTACATAGTTGACTCATATTTAGTTTGTGGTCCACTATGACCCCCAGATCCCTTTCCGCAGTACTCTTTCCTAGGCAGTCATTCCCATTTTGTATGTGTGCAACTGATTGTTCCTTCCTAAGTGGAGTACTTTGCATTTGTTCTTGTTGAATTTCATCCTATTTACTTCAGACCATTTCTCCAGTTTGTCCAGATCATTTTGAATTTTAATCCTATCCTCCAGAGCACTTGCAACCCCTTCCAGCTTGGTATTGTCTGCAAACTTTATAAGTGTACTATGTATGCCATTATCTAAATCACTGATGAAGATATTGAACAGAACCGGACCCAGAACTGATCCCTGCGGGATCCCCTTCCAGCATGACTGTGAACCACTGATAACTACTCTCTGGGAACGGTTTTCCAACCAATTATGTACCCACCTTATAGTAGCTCCCTATAGGTTGCATTTCCCTAGTTTATTTATGAGAAGGTCATGCGGGACAGTATTTAAAACTTTCCTAAAATCAAGATGTACCACGTCTACCACTTCCCCCCATCCACAAGGCTTGTTACCCTGTCAAAGAAAGCTATCAGGTTGGTTTGACACGATTTGTTTTTGATAAATCCATGCTGTTACTTATCACCTTATTATCTTCTAGATGTTTGCAAACTGATTGCTTAATTATTTGCTCCATTATCTTTCCAGGTACAGAAGTTAAGCTGACTAGTCTGTAATTCTCTGTGTTGTCCTTATTTCCCTTTTTATAGATGGGCACTGTATCTGCCCTTTTCCAGTCTTCTGGAATCTCTCCCATCTTCCATGACTTCTCAAAGATAATTGCTAATGGCTTAGATATTAAGTCAGCTTCTTGAGTATTCTAGGATGTATTTCATCAGGCCCTGGTGACTTGAAGACATCTAATTTGACCAAGTAATTTTTAACTTGTTCTTTCCCTATTTTAGCCTATTCTGATCCTACCTCATTTTCACTGGCATTCACGGTTAGACGTCCAATCACCACCAATCTACTTGGTGAAAACTGAAACAAAGAAGTCATTAAGCACCTCTGCCATTCCACATTTTCTGTTATCATTCCCTCCCCCCTTTATTGAGTAATGGGCCTACCCTATCCTTGGTCTTCCTCTTGCTTCTAATGTATCTGTAGAATGTTTTCTTGTTACCCTTTATGTCTCTAGCTAAACTGATCTTGTTTTGTGCCTTGGCCTTTCTAATTTTGTCCCTACATACTTGTGTTATTTGCTTATATTCATCTTTTGTAATTTGATCTAGTTTCCACTTTTTGTAGGACTCTTTTTTGATTTTTAGATCATTGAAGATCTCCTGGTTAAGCCAGGGTGGTCTCTTGCCATACTTCCTATCTTTCCTACGCAGTGGGATAGTTTGCTCTTTGCCCTTAATAATGTCTCTTTGAAAAACTGCCAACTGTCTTCTATTGTTTTTAGACTTGCTTCCCATGGGATCTTACTTACCAACTCCCTGAGTTGCTAGTCTGCCTTCTTGAAATCCATTGTCTTTATTTTGCTGTTCTCCCTCCTACTATTCCTTAGAATCATGAATTCTATCATTTCAAGATCACTTTCACCCAAGCTGCCTCCCATTTTCAAATGCTCAACCAGTTCCTCCCTATTTGTCAAAATCAAATCTAGAACAGCCTCTCCCCTGGTAGCTATCTCCGCCTTCTGAAATAAAAAACTGTCTCCAATACATTCCAAGAACTTACTGGATAATCTGTGCCCTGCTGTGTTATTTTCCCAACAGATGTCTGGGTAGTTGAAGTTCCCCATCACCACCAAGTCCTGTGCTTTGGATGATTTTGTTAGCTGTTTTAAAAAAAATCCTCATCCACCTCTTTTTCCTGGTTAGGTGGTCTGCAGTAGACCCCTACCATGACATCACCTTTGTTTTTTACCCCTTTTATCCTTACCCAGAGACTTTCAACAAGTCTGTCTCATATTTCCATTTCAATCTCAGTCCAAGTGTATACATTTTTAATATATTAGGCAACACCTCCTCCCTCTTTTCCCTGCCGGTCCTTCCTGAGCAAGCTGTACCCTTCTATACCAATATTCCAGTCATGTGTATTATCTCACCAGGTCTCATGATACCAACCATGTCATAGTTGTGTTTATTTACTAGCATTTCGAGTTCTTCCAGCTTATTCTCATACTTCTTGCATTCATATACAGACATCTAAGATACTGATTTGATTTGATATACAAGAGCAAGGAAGAAAATTATCACAAACATTTTTTAAAAAATCTCTATCTATAAAAATGTCACCATTCTAAAATCTAATATCTGAGGACTTTACAGAGCAAGCTCAATAATCTATGGAAAGCTGGGTATTCTCTCGTTACCAGTACAAAGAAGTCTTGTTTCTAACCCTGCAAAATCAGAAGACACTGGACCTTACAATGATGCCGGACTGAATACTGTCTGTCCTGCACATCAGACCAGTGTAATTTTGAGGGAAATAGTTTTGTCTCAAGTTGATTTAAAAAAAAAAAATTGTTATAAGCTGCAGAGAGGTCTGAAAGACTAGAAGGAGTGCTAAAGAAGATAGATAAGTGGCAGAATGAAAGTCAGGAACATGACAAATACAATTTATCACGTCTTTCAGTGCCACATTTATCATGTGTGTACATATAAAAACATATATCTACAATATATATTTATATACATATAATGTGGATTTGTGTTTGTGTGTGTGTGTATATATATATATATACACATATATATCTCTCTATACACATACAGACATATTAGTGAAATAACGTATTTCAGTATGAGTAAAACGACCACACATTTTTCCTGTATTGATTAAATAGAACATCTGCGGAACCTTTGTTTAAATAACCTTTACCAGGCGAATTTATTAGTTCCATCTGTGATGCTCATACCCCAGTAGTCCTGGCTGAGCAAGAGTCTAACCAACTTCATCCATCTTCATGGTCTGAATGAACATGGAGCTAAATAGAAGTCAAAATATTCGGGCTTTTCTGACCACAGATTATGGGAGCACACTGTTTGTTTTATAGCCATCAACCTGCTCAATTGAATCCTGCCTGCCTGAGCTTAGCAGCTTAAAATTCATTCCACACAGCCTGCAGTGCTGACATGGATATGATAAGACAGAAGAACAGAAACACCACTCTGAAGTAACCTAGCTGAACTGCACATGTTCTGACCCTTTTTGTCCTCCCTGGAGCTTTTGTTACCTGGCAAATGCAGCTCTAAAACTGTTTGTGTATCTCCAGATCTTTGCTCTTAGCCATGCAGAAGCCTATTTCTCTCAGGGACTGGCAGCCAAAGAGGTGTTCTCTGAAGAAGGCTTCTAAATGAGTGTGCAAGCTGAACTCTTACTGAACTGAATTAATTATTAAAGATGCAGATGGAACTGTCCAAATGATGAGAACAGCTCCTGATGTGTCATGATCCAAGCCTTCATTAAACCATTTCAGGCATACTAATGGTTTCCCATCGCTCATTACTTACATGCTCTTTTCTCATAGATATAATGACCCTGGTGCCCATAGGCATGACAGTCTATGGAAATACTGAAGTTGAAAGTTTTATGTCTTCCTCAGAAGGCAGTTTTCCCTCACAGACCCCCACGTTGTTGTGTATAGATTTTAATGCAATTGGAAGGATAGATTTAACCACAGAGAAAACCTTGTAAATTAAAGCAGCAAACAATATTGTCTCAGAATATGCATATTATTTCATTAATAAATATCATAAGAGAGAATTTAAACCAGTAACAGATGTTGAAAAGATTACAAATATTAAGCTCTTTCATACCATTGATAATGAATACCCTACTCTACAAACATGGCTCTTCTCTGGTTACGTTACACATGAGATTATTTTTCAGCCATTACTCATCTGCCTCTCTTTTTCTCTCTCTCTCTCAGTTGGACGATTAGAGGGCAAAGCAATTGCAGGAGAAGAATTACTCCCAGGAACTATGTTGTGATTGCTACCTGCTGTTTCATATTTGTGAAGTTGGGAATACTGCTCCCAAAGGCCTTTAGCCACTCAGTCTAAATGATTTGCTGGAGGATAATAATATCATGGCCAATAAATAACAGTGGACTCTGACTGTACATGGTCAATATAATTTAAATGTCCTTCACCTCTGTTCTCACTCTGACCTGATTATGAGGAAATATAAATGCCCTCAGCAAAGTCCCCTTCTAGTCCCCTCAAGTGAAATATTATATAAAACAGAGAGAAGTGATCTAGATAGTGCTTACAGTAATAAGTTAAACAAAAACAAACAAAAAACACTGGTTATAACCAAACCCTAAAGCACTGACTAGCTGAACTGTATGACATCAGACTTAGAACAGTTTTCTTTAAATGACCACAGCAATCATGTATACAACTTCTCATATTGGAAGAGTATGACCTACTGTACTAAAAATTCCGTTTAAATATAGTTGAAGACTTAGTACTGAATCAAATTCCAAAGTGGGAGGGATTTTCTTTTCTTTAAACTTGCTTAAATAGACTAAACTTTGTACTACATTCCTAGTTGCTTGACCACATTCTTCATACCTCCAGGAGACTATTATCTTTCTGTCTCTCTCTCTCTCCATACATACAATTTGCCATTTGAAAAAATAAAAGGAAATTTTACATAACAGATCCTTACAGCATTGTGACTGTATCTTTAAAATGAAGCATCTATTTGCACATTGTGCACCTGTCCTTTCTTAAGTGTCCACACTCCATGGGTTGAAAAAACTCCATTGTTTAACCGAGGTGGCCTTCTAATAAACAAAGAGTACATCTGGAGATACATACATCTGGAAATACTTCAGCATGATATCTTAAGACAGGATAAATCACCTATCAATAGGCTTGGCAGAATTAAATTTTTTAAAAATATAATTTTGACACCAATATCGATGTTTATTTTAAGCAGTTTTTTCTATTTTTACCTATTTAAATGTTTACAGGTATGGTAAGTTACGGAGTGGGTCAGACAATTATTTAATGACAGTAGGCATTGAAATTCAAGAAGTTAAGGCTTAATAAATGTTAAAACGCAGATTGTCAACATTATGTGTCAAAATATACAAAGTGAATATCCATAAATCAAACTCAGTTCTCAAGGAGATTTTTATTACTTTGACTAGCTACAAATTTTGATTATCATCAATGGAAATATTTTTGGGGTTGGTCTGTGTGTACAGTGAAATTGACTTTTACCAACATTTGATAAAAATCAAATCCTTCCAAGCCTACCTATCTTGGATGGTCTTGCACATCTTTTCACTGTAATTCGTAGATTCAAAATGCACCAATTGTCTTTCACATTCTGGGTCAGTGTAAATCATAAGATTAAAAAAAAATGTGCTTAAATAATTCACTGTATAAATCAATAAAAGGCAGGAATTTAAAAATTAAGGCTGACAAACTATCCTTGAGGCTGAAAAAAATATGACAAGACTACAAAGCTCGAATTAGTGAAGGGAGTGTCAGAAATTTTAATTTCTTGGCTTTTGTCAGTTTTTGTCACAACCATGGCATTATATAAATGCACAGGATATGGTATTTTACTGCCGTAGGTTTCTAAAAACACTAATAAAACCCACTTCACTGTTCCAAAATTTCAAAGTTATGAACTCTCTCTTATGTACCTACAGAATATCAGTGCACACTCAAGCACAGCTGGACCTTTCAGAGCTCTGACACAACAACCATAAAGTTGAGTTGTAAATTCATTTTGAACATCCTTTTCTTCCAAATTCTTACACCTGTATTTCCACCAGTTTGCATTAACTGCAGCAGATCTTCCCCTGGCTGAATATATAACCATGTTCTATTTATTGTAAAGACTGGAATGGTTCTAGGAATGGATAATGAATGAGTTAACCACTACATTTTTTATATATAAAAAAAATTATATATACAATTAAAATATTTCCACCCACTGGAATGACTCGCATGGATTTTCTATTGGGTTCACAATACACTGATTATTATTTATATAAAAAACATGTGAGTGTTTTATACATAGTACAGATAACATAGATATGCATATGGGGAAAAACACTTACAAATATATACACACATATAGCATATGTATGCAGAATTATTAGATTGAATTATTTACCCAGAGGATTGGAACTTCTGTTTGAGTCATTCCAGTCTGTTGGATAAATACTTAGTTACAATTTTTGAACGTGTACAAAACCAACTCAATACATGGTAGTAGTAATAATGGCCCTTTTGTAATCTGTATTTAGTACTATATTGATCTGTCATATGACTGCCATATCAATATGACCTTCAGTATTAAAATAATAAGGACAAAAGAAGAAGTGAAGAAGCACCAAATGAGTTCTGAACATTAATAATTTGGTCAGAACTATATTTTAAACATTCTTTACAGTCCCTTGTTCCCATTATAAATTTGCCTTAATTATTTTCATACAAAACTCTGAGAGTAGGATTTGTAATGACTGATGTTACTCAACCTTCACGACGCTGTTGCTCTTGTAAAATGAGCAAAAAGGGGAAGGAAAGGGGAGGTGGGGGGGTCGGAGGGAGAAGGAAAGCACTCTTACCAGAATAATGAAGGTAACAGGCCCAATGAAACTCCAGATAAAATAGTTATCTACGTGGAGCCAGCAACTGTGATGAAAAAGGCAATGAAAGTTAAATGATTACATTGGTTCCTGAATTGTAAAAATGTGAAGTGCAAAACCCATCTTAAATAATCCTTGAACAGGTGTTTCAATGTGAATACACAATGAGCCAACAACAGTGAATAGTACCATCTCAATCATGGCCATTCCCCCCTTAGCTAGGGCTGTTTTCCTGGGTTCTCTTGAACAAGATTGTTGATCATCTGCTCTGGTTTTCTCCTTACATACCAAAACTAATTTAAAAACAAAAAAACAAACAAAAAAAACGACCTCTCTCTTGCTCTCTTTTTAGGTTCAGTCAAAGTTTTTGCTATGGACTGATGAAACCTGACATCAGTAAATGCTTTAGTTTCATAGGTTTTCTATGTAATCTTCAAACTTTGCCTTTAACTTTATATCATAAGCAAAGTGCTGATCCCTGAAGAATGCAAGATAAAAAAACGTTCAGATGTCATGTTTTGCTACAAAACAGTATGATATAAATAAAATACCCCATCTGGGAGTTGAATAGTAAGAAAAAACACATATGATATTAAAGTAAATGATGCATAAACTTATCGGGTGACTTCACTTAGTGGTTCATTTTTATATAGCCCAGCACCCTGCTGAATCTCTTTTATTTGTCTTTCATCAGTAACAAAATCAAGCAGCTTTCTAGAAGTCAACAATATCTTCTCATACTGTAACTAATTTCATCAAAGGACAAAGTAAAACACCATTGGGAGGCAAATTCATGCCTCCAGCAACTCAAATCCTCAGAAACATTCTATGTCTACCTTCTGTCACTTTCTATAAATATCTGTATTTTTATAAATAAAAGGCAATGGGTAATTTTAATCCTGCTTTACCCTTCTGATAAAATATTATCAAAGTGAAATATATAGGTTGGAATATTGTACTGTCATAATTCAAAATGAGAGCTAGCCAGAGGGCCAACCAAACAAAGAGATCTAATGAAGCATTAGCTTAAAACTGGGTGGTTAAGCCTGTCAGACACATTAAGTTCGGAAGAATTTTTACTTAATATCCATTTGAGGCCAAAAAGTTATTTACTTTTTCAATTTGTTTTAGGTCAATCTTTTGTGTTAAAAGAAAGACTATAATTTAGAATCTGCCTCTCCAGAGTACAAATCCTCTGAACCTAGACAATTACAAAAGACTTGATTGTAATTTGTGCATGGCATTGCCATTCTCTTACCAATAAAGCTTTCAAATGCTATTTTAGTCTGTCAGGGACCCTCTGACAGCTAACAGGCTTTAAAAAAATTATTCACTTGAAAAACACTCAGGTCACTTGCAATTACTTACGCTTTCTCTGTTCCATAGCTCTTATAGTCAATAGCTGCTGAGACACCAACTACTGTGGCAGGGAAGAGGTAGCCAGCAACATAGTAGTACTTCTTCCTAGAATATTCACTTTCAAATACTTCTACTAACATGAGATAGAGCTGCACTCCTTCTAGGCACATCCAGGCAAATGCTGCCAGGAAGAAAAAGTGTAAGAGGCCTGCAAATATCGGACATGCAATCTGCAAAGAAAGAGAAACATGAAAATACAAACTGCCAAAACCTTCCTAGCTAATTCGATACACTGCAAATGAAACAGCATACAATTTTGTTATGAAGGTAGTAACTGAATATTTCTACCAAAGACACTTCACAAGTCCAGAGTAGTTTTCACTAGCCAAAAACCTACGCTAGATATTCAGAAATGTTAGTAATGTATCATGTCTACAGTAGCTGCAGAAAGTATACTCAATTGCACTATGTACGTTAAGTATGGAAATAACTTATTAATATTCCTTACTGTAGTGGAAGCATTAAAAACAATTCCTTAATTTTAGGACTGGGATGTTAACACTACTGCAAGACTTACATTGTAGATGATTTGGTACATGAAGATAAATAAAGAACAGTTGGTTCTCCATGTATTATTTATATCTTCTGTTTAAAATTCTTATGCAGCCATCCGAATTTTCTATCTGCTTTAATATAAAATAACTTTGCTTTTACTATTTTAGGAAGTTCTGCTGTTGTATCAGTAGCCAATTTAGATTCACTGCTGTCTAGCTGAATGCTGGATGAAATTCTACCAAATTATTAAATTCTAATCCACTCTCTCAGCTCTGAATGATGGGATGAATTTTACCAAAGCTTCAAAAAGTTGCATCAGACACTCAGAGGTCTTCAGTGTAAAAAGTTCACGTTTCTGGTACATCAACATTTAATTTCAGCACCACTTTGACAAGTACCCTTTAAATCACCTATCTTTATTAACATATGCTTCTTAATGGAAAAACACTATTTCCCTTTAAGAGGGAAATAGAAGCTATAATGGTATTTTTGATGCCTGCAAATATTATTTGTGAACATGTCCATCTTAATCTTTTGTAACGCCTTTTATCCCAGCCTTGCTGTGTCAGTTACATACAGAAACTTGAAAGCTTGGCAGTGGTGTCATATTTAAATTCACATCCATTTCAAACAGTCATTTTCAGAGAACAAGATCAATATGCACACAGACTTACTTTGTATTCTGTTTTATCGATGCCTATTAGGAAAATGAACTCTGCAATGAATAGGTTGATACAAAGATTCTTGTGAATAGTATTACGATCACTTTGTAGGCCACGGAAGAAACAGAATGTGAAGATGCAGATGGCCAGGCATACAAGGGAGATGACAATTCCCACCCAGGTGATGACAGTAAGGAGTAGCTCATGCACTCCATCTTTGTACTGAAAATAATCAAGAATGGAGAAAATTAATATGGCCACTTATCAGTACAAACAGAAGATCATTTAAACAGGTAGCAGCTAGAAAATTCCTGATGAATTTTATAGATGACAGAAGAAACGTGCTGAGTATTTTATCAATCTGATGTCAGGTTTATCTGCTGTTCAAGATTAGTGTGGGTGCAAGAAAGGCAGCTCTGAGTACAGAGAGATAGAAATTTGAAATAGACGAGATAATATTTTTACTTTTTTCATGGTGATCTGTAAGCTTGAAGAAAATTCTGTGGAAGAGACTTGTACCATGAATGTATTGCTGTACACATGTGCAGATACAAAAGAAAATTCTTATAATAGTCTATAAGAGAAAATCTTGGTTCTTTCCTACAAACCTACAACTCTATGTCCAAAAAATCTGAGTGGAAGAAATATGTGAACATTCATCATGAAGAAATCAATTAGAACCAAAAAAAAAAAAAAAAACAGAGTAACTCATCTGACCCTTCAGCTTACAACACAAACTCAAACCTCATGTTCAGGTAAAGACTGGTTCAGAAGATTGTCCTCACTTTCATTGGCCACAGGGTCAATCCTGTCATTCTCCTTCGTTTTGTTTCTTATATTGGTTGTATGGCTCAGCAACTCTCTGGCAGCTTCTTTGCTGGGCTATGCTGCTGCTACGTTTATATTTGCAGGCACTCTTGGGCTTCCCTATTTAGCCGCTCTCCAAAGTGCACAATGTCCAGGCAAAATCCCAGAACCATTCAAATGTCACATGCTCTGGGACTTTAAGAGATCTCATAGGCAGCGTGGTATGCAGCTAGATGGCAAAGCTCTGTAGTGCAGGGAAGTTTGAAGAACCCAGTAAAGAGGCTGCTGGACCTCATCGTTAGTATAGCAGCTTGTGTTTAAGGGAGGGCATAGAATACACAAACTTCCCCACAATTCATATCCAGCTGTATCTGGGAATTTGTTAAAGGCATGGGGCTAGAAGTTGAATGGAGGGACCTGAAACCTGTCCAGTTATGGGAAAGCACATCTGGTCAGAAAATTTCAACAAAAACAAGATTGTGACAAAAATCAGAAACAATTAAAAAAATATAATGTTCCCCTCACCTTGTGATCAGTTCTATGGAAGAGGGAGAAAGGTCATATGGAGAGGAAGCTGCTCTTGGAAGTGATGCATGAAAGTTGGAAATGCTCAGAGATATGTTTAAGATTTGGATAAGCATCTGAACTTCTGCTTTCTTCTACATATTAAAGCCAAACCTTCAAAGGTTTGCTCTATACTGACTAGAAGCATCATTACTTACCACAATTTCCCTATGGGCCATAAGGATTGCAAAGTTGGTTAGGTGGCTGCAAGCACAAGATGTATGAGTTTTATTTGTGTCAATCAGCTTGCACCCCTGAGTGGACCAGTATCCCATCATAGTCCTCTCTGAGTAGTTCCAGAAGGAGCAATTTGCATTGAAATAATTGTCAGGCTGCGGGATAAAAGGATAAAAGGATAAAATAAAATTAGGATTTTACACTCTAAAATGGCAATAACAGTTGTTCAATATATGTAAAAGGTAATTTAGATTAAACTTTGCATGTTTCGGACTATAAAGTTTTTCATCAGCAAAGTTGTGGACTATGTTGTACAAGGCAGACATCTAGTTTAAAAGGGACTTTATAGTCCGAAACACTCTAATGTGTAATCTCAATTACTGTAGACCCAATTTTAAACAATTACAATTTCCATCTTACTATTTTATGCACTAATGGTGCATTGTAGTCTTTTTTTTCTTTCTGCGAAATTAAAACTGAATTTATTCTGTAGGATTTCACCTGTAACTGACCATTTAAAAATACTGTCCCTTTTCTATTCTCATTTTTGAGCAAACCAAAGTTGCACATAAGAGGCACCGGGAAAGGGTTAGCTCCTCAAGGCCTACTTCAAGGAGAACCTGCTGAAGTAGATAAAAAAGAGGAAAACCCACACATATTTTTCTGAGCCAGTCCTGATAGTTTACTATACCCACTCTCTTGGCATGGGAACAGGAAGAACCCAACTCAAACAGCAGAGTGAAAGAGCGTAGTGAAAAGAAACATATGGATTTAGCAGTCACGAGGAAGATGGGCAGCAAACTTTGAGGCATCGGACACTGTAGAAACTACACTCTGTTCTCTGTTGCATAAATCTACTTGAACAATTTGTAAAGGTTTCTCAAAGCTGGCCCGGAATTAAAGTAAGTACTCCAAGTGTCATTTAATTTTGCTACATTAAACAGGCAGAGTCATAGCAGTTGATATTTTTCTATCCTGCTGCTAAGGTAAGAGTTAATTTTCACTTAGAAACAAATTAGAGTCATTTACATTTTCATGTTGATTACTGAATTAGCTTTCATTAAGAATACACTTAAGTTCTAATAATCACTGAACCAGGCTCATTTAATTTTATGTTCATAGACTTAAATAAACTTGTGTCTCTGACCTAGTCCAACATTTAAAATTCAAATGGAAGGAAGGTGTTTTTTTCTGCTTTGCTCTTCTCTCTTGCTGATTTTATGTTCTTCCTATTAATTCATTAGCATAACTCACATCAGTGTGTTCCAGGGTAAAAAGCACAGGATCAGTCAGGTACACACGGCTGGACTCCTTGTTGATGGAGGCTGCAATGACGTGGGAGTTCACTGCAATGGTACTGTTCCGACCAACGAAGTCACTACCCAGCTTTATGGTCGCGTTTTCGGTACTGAGGAACCGTCCCAAACTTTTGTAAATGATGAAAACCAATTTTGCTAATCCTATTAAAGGAAAACTCCCATTATAATGTCATGGAATTGTAGGTGAAGAGTACAATGTGTACTGAATAATCTATTGTCTAAATGCAAAATAAAACATCAGCAAAGATGAATGCATTATGCAGGATTTGGATTCCAACCAAAGAGACTTACACACACTCCATACAAGAAAGAGCCACTGAACAGCTATTTTTACTTCTGCAAGTCAATGTATTAACATATTCAGAAATGCAAGATTTAAATTACTATTGCTTTAAATGTGTATTTTACACAGATTAAAGGAGTCAGATTGTTTATGTGCCCAAACTTACCATTCCTGCTGTTCTGTTTCACAGTGTTTGCAGAAAGTTGGATCAAATTGCCTCCTTCGCTGCCCTGAGGAAATTTCAAGTCCTGCACCTGGCCTTCTGTACTGAGCACTGCAACTTCCAGAACTAGTCGGACCAAACACAAACCAACAGAGGAGGGGAGAAAAAAAAAGTAGAAAACATATTTTGTGGTCAGATTACAATGTGGCAGGTGGTAACTTTCTGAAAACTCCTTATTCTGCTGTCCTTGTTTGCCTCTTCAAGACAGATGCATGCTGGCATGTTTCAACTATGTGGACTTAGTTTCTTTAATCTTTAATCAAACTTAGTTCATACTACCAAAGTAACAGCACTTCAGTGGTGAAAACATGATAACAAACCTTGTTTTATTGTGTGCTTACAAGATATCACTTTAAAAATGTTGTAAAATCTTAGGTTGAAAAAATGCTTAATTTTTGAAGCCCAGAGTGTCTCTACTGCATAAATTGTTAGTGTCTGTCTACAGTTTTTAACAGCAATTATGCAATACTAAGGCTATCCTAAAATACTGTAAATAGCTAGGTGCGTTTAAATAGTATAGTTATGTGAATCTGTATTTGTGTCTAGAAAAGTCCAAAATATAGGTTTTCTGCATGTATGTTAAAGAGTTGTTGGAAGACATTTTATGTTCTGCCAAACAAGTATTTTAAAAACGATTTAACTGTTACTATCAGTTCTTTACATTTAACTCAGGTTTGTATAGTGCAGAACTAAGGTTTTATAGAATTACCTCACAAGGTTGGATGCTCTTTGATAGGTAAAATTACTCAGTTCAGGACAGCCCACTTATCAGGAAATATCTTTGTCTCAGTGTTAAAACCTGGCATTTACGCCCACCTGTACATCAAATTTGACAATGGTTTAAATTTCCCACCCTACATATTCTGAAGGACAAACACAAATGCTTCCAATAACCAACAAAACAGTGAATGTACAAGAACATGACAGATCTACAGTGGTTTTTGCATGGAGACTATTTATTTGATTAATGAGTTCAATATAAGTATAAATTGTGACATCACGGGTCACTGAAGTCAAGGAGACTTTTCCCACTGAGTTCAATGGGGGTGGGGGGCAGTATTTCACTCAGAATGTCTTTAAAGGGGAGAGAGGGAGAACTGTGGGAATGGAGGGGACAGGTAGTCCACAGCAAGCCTTTCTGGAGTTAAGATTTTAGGTTGCTCTGTTTCTGAATGCCATTTAGTTTAATGGGAGTTGTGCTTGCACAGCTGGTCTGTTAGGCCTTGACTGACATCAGTAGCCGTGACATGAGCAATATATTATTTTAATTTGAAGGCAGCTTCTCCTGAGCACTGACGTATAAGTAGTCCCATCGAACTCAATAGAACTACTTGTACATCAGTGTTTGAAAGATCAGGGGCCTAGGTACACAGTCTACTTTAAAGGAAGCTGTTGCCTTACAAGTGGCATGTAGGCTAATTTGCAAAAGATGTGTCCTTACTGTTTTTCAAGGGGAAAAAAGTAAAGGTAAAAATAAGAATGAAAAATGTCTTCGATTAAATCAGACAAAAGAGAATATGTTTTTTAAAATTATTCTTTAACAGTTAAATCCAGCTCAAACTCTCAAAAGCTTTTCACAAAGAGATTCTATCCAAACTCCTAATAAGGGAGTGAAGCTTTTGTAATGTCAATTGGTGTAACTATTTAGTAGTGATAGTGATAAATCAGTGATGGTGATAAACATTTCCTATGAAAGTTCTATAATTAGGCGGCAGAGCCACCACTATAAAAAGTAAGGGCCATCCAGAATTTGAACTTACAAGTGCACAGTTCACACCAATATTACCTTGCTTACAATGTGATGTTTAGGATGTAGTTTTAAGAGGGAAAACAGAGGTTTAAAATATTATTTATTTGGATTAAAACCTAAGTTGATCTAGAGGCCTTTCACCTGCGAGACCCTAAGTATCCAGCAGTTCAACATTCTTCTCACACCCCCATCCAAAAAATTATTTATTCAATACTCTTCCCATTCCCAAATCTCTCGGTCCAATCCCCAAGCCTCTGACCCAGCACCTCGGCATCATATGCTTCCCTTTCCCCTTGTACCTCACTGAGACGTGACTCATTAGTACACTAAAGACATTTTAATTTTATGTACCAGCAGTGGGTATAACTAACTCAAGACTATACCTGTCTTTGTAGATCCCTAATGCTGAGCCCTTCATCGGGGCCACCATTTAAATTCTAAATTATGTTCCAAGTATCTGCAACTATTTTGTAATCTATGGAGCATGGCTATTCTGCATTATGGGAGATGTAGTTCACTGAATGCATTCACCTGAAGGCAGTTATGTTTAATATAAGCATTTGGTCCGTGTTCTATGTGCCTAAAAAATGTAACTGGCAAAGCACATTCCGGAAAGTAATTTAAATTCATTAGGAACAGATTATATATAATGGGAAAACATTTCCACAGCTCCACAGCAAGCATTTCAGTTACTTCAGAAAATCCATTCTCTGGCATTTAAGCACTATTCATATCCATACATTCTGCTAATGATTTTTCAATTGTAGATGAACTTTGCAACATGAACTGCTTTACTTTTTTACATAGCATTAATTATGCTACAGAAGAATACTTTTTTTAACTAATTAAGAAAATACCCCAATTTACGAACACTCCGCCCTCCCCACCCCAGATGGGAAGCTGCAGCTCACTACCCAGTACTGCAGACCCCAGCTTTCCTAGTGTACTGTGACTATTAACCTTGGTTGTTGTTTTCTTGTCATAGTGGGATATGCAGTATCTGAAACTACACTTGAAGACAAATTAACTTACCAATGTTTTCAGTGGGCATTGAGACTCTAGTTGGTTCTAAGAGATTGTCAGCCAAGACAAAAGCCCCTTCTTCTAGTGTATCAAGTAACATTGTTGCAGCGTGTGCTTGTTCTGAAGAATTCATATCTTTCCAGGATTCTAGAGCTTCAGGCCTGAGCAGGTTGTTCACTGTGTCAACGATTGCCTGTATTCATTAGAAAACTATCATTAGGTGTGATTGCCCTAGGCAGTGGGAGAAAGTTTCCAACATTATCTGGTGACAATTATAATATTTATCTGTCAAGATGATTTACTGTGATTTAATGGCACCAGAAAATTATTTTCAACATAAAAATATTTCCAACCCTTTGTTGAACTAGCACAAATAGAGGTGAACTAGTCACCAGCAGTGTGTTATCTGTCACTGGTAAACATGCAGCTCTGGCTTGTTTCGTATCAGATATGAAGACTGCGTTATTAATGTGCTGAGAAATGTAAGAACCAATGCAAATGGTCTTGCCTGAAGCTTAATATTGAAGTTAATGTAAAAAAAATATAATTCACATTTAGAAAACACCAAAAATACCAAAGCCAGCATTCCAACGTTTAGGCTAAAAAGGCAATACTATTATCCTACAAACTTAACACAACACATGCAGCTACAGTACCATAATCTGTTGTCTAAGACAAACTCTCTCTTTTATTATAAGAGGCATGAAATGAAGTTGCCTCAGTAGTTATAAAATAGTCTGCACCACTCTCTCTCTCCTTTCCTGTACCTGTTGACAAATACTTGGAAGCTTACTAACTTCCATTCCTGCACAATGGTCATTTAACAAAGGAAATCAGTAGAGCAAACAAGATGCCCACTGACTGACCCTGTTATCTGTGAAAGCATAATTACAAAACTGAACAAAGTTCCCATTTTTGAAAGTCTGCACTGTGACAACTATATTATTATGTATTAGGGTTCATTAAGCTGCATATAAAACAACAGTAAGTAAGGAGAAAAGGGAATTTGAAGAGACATCATTACATTCTCTTTACAAAATAATCCAATCAATCACAGTAATCAGTTAATCAATTGAAGGCAGGCTCTTACACATTAATGCATAATGTAGCTGTGCATTGAATATGCCATGCATTGCTGAATCATTGTCCCATTTACCTAGTCATAATGTGTCATTAAGCACATATATAATTTGATCAGTTTAAAAGCACTGGGAATGGAAACGGAACACAAAAATATTGGTTTGGAATACTACACCGTGCACATGAATGATTAGGAAAAGTTGGTTGAGGCTATTGTCAGAGCAAGATTAATTAGCCTAATCCATCTTTATATCCTCTTTCTGCCAGCATTGTGAGCCACACAACCTTCCTGGCAGGTTGAAGATACTTCGAAGTGGCATTAAAAGGCTTTTTTTTTTTTCGTTCTCTAATGGGAGACAGAATAGTCAAAATGCTCACACTGATACTGCTGCAGCCATTAACTAGAGTGGAACAGAAATTGGTCTGCAGAGGCCAGATTCATTAGTCACCAAGAAATACAGATTGGAGCCTCTAATCTGAGGTACAATTGAATCCTCTGTCACAAAGTGGGAACTTGCTTCATTTGCATAGTGTAAGTCAGTTTTTGATTTGTAATTTCAAGAGGTTTGTTATTCTTATCTGAACAGAGAAGCTCATTTGAGACTCACTGAAAATGATATCGGTCAGAAATTAAGGTCGTGCTACTGTTTCTTGTGTATCTATATACCGTGCTGATTATATGCATTCATTAACTTGAAGCATGCCTTATTTACTACAGTACAATCTAACTCTATGTATTTCTTCAGTGGAATCAAAATGATTATCAATATAATAATATTTCTGAGGTGCGCTCTCCTCCCTGCTAAAGAGAGGGGGAAAAAATAAAAGACTATTTTTGTCCCAATGACACACGTGTCCTGGGCAACACACCAATTACTACATTTCCCATTAACCTATATCTTAAAAGGTGAACTGCAAATGAATTATGAAAATTCAGTCCATTCCAACAATATCTGCTGTGCTCCCCATTAACCAGGCTAAAAGGGACAATTAAAATATTATTATTTGAAATCTGATTCCACCACTCCTATTTCTTTTTTCCCTTTGGATCTCACAGTAACTATTCTTGCTGTGACCAACCAGCTCCCATTTCTATGCAAGGCTCTAGCCTGTGAAGGCTGGTGACTGGAGCAGTCCTATATAAAGGGGGGAATGTCAGATAAGAGGCTTTTCTTTTTATTATGTTGTGCGGTGTTTCAAAGTTTTTATTACCATTGTATTATATCCCGTAGGGTGTAAGCAAAAATTAATAATATTAAAAAAGAAACTTTGAAAAACCGTGCAATATAATTTTAAAAAGCCACTTACGTGATCCTCTCTAGGCCAGTTTCTTCCACTAGCAGTACTGAGTGGTGGCAGTGACATAACTGGCACAGCATCACAGTGTGGGAACTGGGCACTGCAGGGATGGAGGCTGCAGAATCTGCAAGAAACTGAAAGTCAGGTAACAATATACTGCATGCCCCTTGTAGCTTAGCTAATGGGGCACTTGGCGCATACTGTACTGTAAAGTTACAGGATGATTTTATTTTTATTTGCAGTCCACTCCCTTAAGTTGCTGAATCTGATCTTTGTAAAGACTCTTAAGAAAAATCTCTCGAATTTAAGATTGCACCTCAGAAAAAGCGAGAAACTAGCAATATGACACCATTTCTGTTTTATTGACATTTTTTCTCCACAAACATAACACAAGGAAACAGAGATATTATCATCTCCAAATCACAATACTCATTACTTTTCGATTGGGGGAAGGGAGGAGGAGAAGAGTTGTAAGCGCTGATCATTTGCTTATTCTGAGAGTATTATACCTGTGCAAAGCCAACATTTGTACAGTTGATATGGGGCACAAAACACATTTATCAAAGACTGAAATACATAGGATCATGCAGCAAGATGATAAAGCGTGGCAGGTTGCTGAAGCAGGGTGAAAGCAGGGTGACAGCACAGGAGAGATACCTTAAGGTAAGCCCTGCATGTCTTCTCTCGTTTTTGGAGCTTTTTAGTAAGAAAAAAGAAAATCAGAGGTTAGACACATTCTGGAAGCTACAGAAATATCCAAAAATTAGTCTGGTGTGTCAAATCTTCAGTATGCAGAGTCCAGATGTCTGTCTAGTTTTAGCCCAATGTACTTCCATGGGGCCATGCAACATTTTGAAGGACACTACTCCCCAACCATATACCTGGTTATAACCTTCCTTTCCTCCATCAATGGGAGTTCTGTTCAAACTATGAGTAGACTATGGGCATATGCTTGGTCTCTGGAGGAACTCTGCTCAGCAATATAGCTAGGCATTTTGAATAAAACCATCAACCACTCTTGCAAGAGCTAAAATCCCAAGACTGTAGTTGCCAGAGTGGGAGATGTGAGAGGATGGGATGGTCTTTCCAAAACAGACTGTGAGAAAAATCCTTAATTTATATTGTGCTGACTGAATCACAGTGGGCAAGAAGTTTAGCACTCACAACTGGAAAACTGGAATGATAATGTTATTATGATTCATATTCAAGAACATCAAGAGATATTTTTATCTGTGATAATATTTGCCAGTAGTAATAACATGTTTAATATACCCAATTATCATTAGTGACTAATGCTCAGGTCTTAAATGGACTACCAAAGGCTCTGATCCTGCATTAGGTTTCCATGAAGATACGCTACTCCCCAGAGTTCAATAGTGTCCCTTCTTCTCAAACCAGAGGTGATATATTCAATATTTAAATAAGCATACACACATTTTATATTTGAACCCAGTCATCTACTGAGCTTCATGTCAGCCAATTAATAAAATTTACACTTTATTGTGGATTTGTTTTTTTCTTAAATCTTTATTTGTACAGTAGGAGTAAAGCATAGATTTGGCAGTAATGTTTCTGAAAGGGAAAAAAGGATTATCCTAGCAAGTGGAGGTGTGGGAAGCTGTGTACCTTGTTATAACTCCGCCCAGCTGAGTCTTTTTCACTAGGCCTCAGTTCTTGCAGTTGAGCATCAAGAATGTCCACCAACTGTTCCATCAGCCTCACTGATGAACTCACATCACCAGCAAAAACTGGTCCTTTGGTGTGTTTAGCCAGTTCATTGGCAAGACTAGCAGCATTTTCTCCACTTCTGATCTGAAAAGACAATTTATATTATCTCAGCAGGATCCCTTGTTCTGCTTATGGCTTCCAATTCTGGTTCTCTGTATACCTTTGTTGTGGCAAAATAATCATTTGCACGTACATTGAAATCCACAACTAATTGAACCAATAACTTTATCTCAGAAGATTAAAAGTTCTTAGATCCATAACACACAAAGCAGTCAAAACCAGAAATTAGATTGGTGATTTTGGGCTAGATCTTCTATTTCATCTTCACTTTTATTTTACCACTGTTATCAGACACTAATAAATCTTTTTGTTCATACCAGTGTTTGAGCCATTTGAAAGTCAAGCAGCTGGTAGTGATGGCAAATTATTTAGTTTCATAAACCTCACTAAGGCTCACTAGGGAGGGGAAAAACAAAAAGTGATGCTGCATTCTAATCATATTCTGTTTTTAATGCACTTTTTTAGAATGCACTTTCTTCCATCATTTTCAGTTAGCTAAACATCTGCTTATACCGTACATATTTTGGTGTGCACTTTATAGTACTTGATTTATTAGGTGAATGTACTTTTTTTCTATTGAACATCAAAAAGCATGTTTGAATTTAATAGGAATGAAATTAAGCAAGCATGGACTCATTAAAAGAGTTTAATTTAGAAAACAGCTTACCAAAGAACACATGTGAACCTAGCTTTCAGT
Source organism: Trachemys scripta elegans (assembly GCF_013100865.1). NCBI lineage: Eukaryota > Metazoa > Chordata > Testudines > Emydidae > Trachemys > Trachemys scripta. The sequence goes on from NC_048305.1 coordinate 82,074,036, forward strand.
AAATGCTTTACAGACAAAGTATGCATAATTCTTTCTGCTTTTAAATTGAACAAAGAGTAATAAAGATGGTTTCAACATACAAAGCTGAATAATTTATGTTCAGAGTTAAAACCCTTAATCACTAGTGTGTATCATATTAAAGGGTTCCAACCAACCTTCTGAGCCAGCTGATTTACCCAGTGTGAGGTACAGTTGCTAAGATCAGGGCCCTTAGGGTTCCATGTTCCAGTGGAAACCATGCAGAGATACGAGGCAGTTCCTACAACAGATGTAGAAACAACAGTGAAATTGAAACCATTTTTCTGCATGCATTCGGGAAATCAGCTACAATGCACTCCAAACTCTTTATTAAATTTTGAATAGCACTAGTGGAAACAACTGACAAAATGTAAGAAAATAATGTAAATTACAAACGGCAATATACAAATCAGGGTAAAGTATCAGACTTTTACAGCAAACAAACAAAAATCTCTTGATTTTCCCTGGAAATCATCCAGAGAGCAGCTCATAATGGGAAAGGCAGCTGTAAGCAAGCTTCTCTACAGTTCTCAAGCAAAGACCTAAGATTTGCCCTGGATTCTTGAGAAGTGTGTGTGAGGTCATTCTGTATCTATTATCAAATGCCTTTTATATATCAAAGCCTGAACAAACACTACATACTCTGAGTAACAAAAATCATGACAGTTTGAGATTACCCAAAACAAAAAATGCCATAAAAGAGTTGTCCATTCCTTTTCAAACATTTACTTGAGATCAAGAGTTTTTTTAAGGCAATACCTCGAGTTCCTTTGGGACAAGGGCGTTCAACCATCATTCCTCTTTGCGTCTGAGGCCAGCTAATCCCCCTGGCCTCATCAGGTTCACAGAATCTCTCTGGCAAAGGGAAAAAACTTGTCACAGGAGGAATTTTCGTTGTGGAAACTGCTGGTGGTGGCTTGGGCCCTCTGCTTCCTTCCTTTGTGCCTCCAGCTAATGTTGTGCTTATGGGGCCTTTCTGTGAAGTCGTGCTTATGGTTGACACAGTGGTTTTGTATAGCTCTGCTGAAGAAGTTATTGTCACTGCGGTAGTAGGCACTGTAGGAGAAAATAAGAGTAATAAAAATAATTGTTCTTCAAAATAGTGAAGAAAGGTAAAAAAAGGTTATGTGATTTTACATGATTCTCTTGTGTCTTTTTTTCTTTCTTTCAGTATCAATCTTTTGCGCTCTCTACTGTCACTGTTAAGCGTATAATTCTGAATGAGTTTCTATTCTTTTTTTAATTCTCTCAGTCTCAAATTAACATGATGGTTCAGTACATTTTGTTTACACCTTCTCTCTGATACAAATTGATAGTTACATTGCTAAAGGCCGAGAGGCACTGGTAATGAATTATCAGTACATGACAAATACACATAAAACAATTAAACATGTTCTAATCACCTTAAAAAAGAGCAGTATGATAGAGTAATTTAAATCAATGTGCTGTAAACAATCAAGCTCAGTGTAACAACAAAAAATTGTGGGCTGTAAATAACTAGGCCATTTAAAATCTAAAAAACATCGTCACCCACTCTACACCTTGCAGGAAAATAATTACTGTAACATCTTCTCATCCAGCATCATTCTTGCTTGATTAGATCCCAACAGAAGAAAAAGCCTAGCATGTATGTGTTGTCTTAGTTTTTGATCATCTCAGGTTTTAACATTTTTTTTTAATATATAAAGCGGGTATGAAGAAACAAGTAATTCAAGCCTGTGGCAAATACATGGCTTAATCTTCTGTGTCAAGACAACACTGGGTTAGACCAAATAATTTCTGATTTGAGACCCACAACCGATTGATTCTGCTGACCCACATACGGAATGTACTAACAAATAATCCTTGTACTGATGGAGTACAGAACAGATCTGTTTGGAGTCCTATTAGGCTACAGAAGTATAATATTGGTATCTATGAATATTATGCTCACCATCATAATTTGTTCATCTGATAGCAATAAGGGCCAGCGGAAGAATGCAGCTGCATCATTTGTTATTTCTGCATCTCCACAGGCATGCATGATGCTTTACAGACAAAGAAAAGACAAGCCTCTGTCCTTTATTTAAAATGAAGAATTTAAAATGAAGGACAGGTATTTACTTCACCTCTTGTCAGACATACTGGAAACAAATGGATTTGACATTTTTCAGTTTTTGGGGTTGTTGGGTTTGGGGTTTTTTTGTTATTTCTCATAGGCTTATATAATAATAAAATAATATATGGAGATATACCTTTCTCCTAGAACTGGAAGGGACCCTGAAAGGTCATTGAGTCCAGCCCCCTGCCTTCTCTAGCAGGACCACTTCACTAGCAGGACCAAGTACTGATTTTGCCCCAGATACCTAAGTGGCCCCCTCAAAGATTGAACTCACAACCCTGGGCTTACCCTAATCATACAAAGGGAATTTTCACCTCATGTCCTTGGGCTATGATTTATCAAAAATATACATACTTGAAAATAAATTATACCGCGAGTGTAAACAAGTGTACCCGAGCTGTCTTTCAGATTTTTTTGAATTTTTCAAAAAATGTTTTAAGAGTCTCAAATGTTGTTTACACATTTCACGTTACACATCTTTTTTTATTAAAATCCTTTTTCACATTACTCACTTATAACAATTCTTCATGGATAAATGTTTTATAGACAACATCAACTGACCTTGCTAAAATATAAATTTACATGGCAATTTTTGATTTGTTTTCAGTTTCAAGTTCTTAAAGAGCAAACTAAATTTCTTGTAAAAACAATATATGCAAAGATATTCTTTCTGACATTACTCTCCATCTCAATCAGAAACTTCTTAAGTTTGCATCTTATTTCCAGTCTAATTTATTTACTGTTTGAGTACTGCCTGTGTAATCCTGCTGAACTTCTTGCCTACCCAGCTGCAGCAAAAACCTATTCAAACCTATCTTTTTTTTGTAAGTATTTGCATGACATCTTGTGAAACCTCTGTAATTTTCTTTTGATTACAATGCAGCCAGGCTTTCAGTGCTTTCTCAATTAACATTTGTCAAAAGCATCACAATCACTTGAAGAAGTGTCAAGTAACTGCTGCTGAATCAGGTGCTGAGGGGTGGGGAGGGGAGAATGGAGCAGGGGAGAACGGATTATAACTATTATCCTATATATCCCATGATACACAGTGCTAATTAGTACATATTTAATCAATGAAATCTGTATTAACAATATTGCAATTAGTACTGTTATTAGACCTTTACTTTTGGTTTTGGGACAAGAATAGTCTAAATATTATAGGAACTAGCTAAATATCAGTAAAAGGACTCATGACAAATATTTGAAATTCAATAGTGAGGTGACTATTTTAAGAACACACAATTTCATACTGCATCTCTGAGTGCAGCTGATTTGCTATAGACTATTTTCAATGCTACCCATTAAAATAAATGATATAGCACATCTACTTTGGTTTTAAGGGGATGATCTGCAAATACTGGTAATAAGAAAGACATTTTAAAAATTATTTATAATCCCTAATTAGTAATAACATAAAATCACAAAAATAAAATGTATTTTAAAAAACTATCTACAAAATACTTTTCTCAAGACCTGAGTGGAATTGCATATCCGAAAGAGCACACTACAATAATTCAAATGGAGTTGGAAGTGCAGGAAAGGAGAAGCACCTTCAGTGGAAAATGTTAAAAAAATGACAATTCACGAAATCACTTTTGAAAAACATCTAGCATTTAAAAGGCAGGTCATTTTGTATTTAAGGAACTATGGGAGGATTTAATCTACAATGTAATAGAAAATTTCTATTTAGATGCAAAACTGGAGTTTATTCTTTTTTTCATTGCAACTTAATTCAAATAATGACTATTAGGTAATATCTGTACAGCACTAGGAAGGAGAGAACATGCAAGCCTGATATGCCATCAACCAGAACTTTTACAATGAGGAGGTGACAGCTGTCGAGTAACTGCTTACACCCCAGGACTGCATCTCAGCGTCAGGTAGAAAATCACCCTCTTGTGCCCAGAAGCGGGGATGGGACTGTAGGGGGTTAAGCTATGTTTAATTTGCCTCCCACATCAAAACTAAAGCAGTTACGAAATCTCATTTTGTTTGGTCTTAACTTTTAGACTGGGCTACAATACTTGTGGCAATGGGAGGAGGAAAACTTCCCTTAAAAAAAAATTTTTTTTGTGAGAATGTGTTCAACTGAAACTGGACTGCACAAACAAGTAAAAATACAAACAAAAAGAGGTAAATGTAATTATTGTGTAGATGATAAATTAGCTTACATTTATATCCTATACATATACATGCTTTTTCCTAAACCAAATTTAAATTAATACTCAAACTATCCAAATAGGGTTGCCAACTTTCTAATTGCACAAACCTGAACACCCTTGCCCTGCCCCTTCCCCTGAGGCCATGCCCCTTCTCTGAGGCTCTGCTCCTGCTAACTCCATCTCACCTCCCTCCGTCACTCACTCTCCCCCACCCTCACTCACTTTCACTGGGCTGGGGCAGGGGTTGGGGTGCAGGGGACTGAGGGCCTGGGATGGGGGTGTGGGCTCTGGGGTGGGGCCAGAAATGAGGAATTCATAGTGTGGGAGGGGGCTCCAGGCTAGGGCAGGGAGTTGGGGTGCAGGAGGGGATGAGGGCTCTGGGGTGAGAGGTTTGGGATGCAGGAGCGGGCTCTGGGTGAGAGCCGAGGTGTTCGGAGTGCAGGAGGGGACTCCGGTTAGGGGCCAAGGGGTTCAGAGTGCAGGAGGGGGCTCTGGTCGGGGGCCGAGGATGCTCAAGGCTGGGGTATAGGAGGCGGTTGGGGGTGCGGGCTCTGGGAGGGAGTTGGCTCAGGGATGCGGGCTCCGGTTGGGCAGCGCTTACCTCGATCGGCTCCTGGAAGCGACCGGCATGTCCCTCCGGCTCCTAGGCTCAGGGCCACGGTTCCCGGCCAATAGGAGCTGCGGAGTTGGTGCTTGGGGTGGGGGCAGCGCATGGAGACACACACCCCCTCTCTACCCCGGCCGACCTTGTGCCTAGGAGCTGAACATCCCGGCCGCTTTTGGGGGCCGTGTGGAGCCAGGGCAGGTAGGGAACCTTCTTTAGCCTCACTGCGCCACCAACCAGATTTTTAGCGGCCTATTAAAATCTCCTGGATTGCTTTCAATAGTCACCGGGAGATCGAGGCTGATTCCGGTAGACTCCCAGCCAATCCGGGAGGGTTGGGACCCCTCTACCCAAATGGATTACTCCTTCCCCGAATGAAAATGTAGGAATCACTGGGGTGAAATACAGCAACTGTTTAACAGTGTGCTATGTAACAGAATAGCTTAACAATTTAAGACAGGGAGTAAATGATAATTTCCCCCCCAATGGAAAGTGTAATTTAGATAGTAAAGGCCAGATTACTAAAGGTATTTTGGCACCTAAATATGCTCGTAACTTCTTTTCAAAATCCCACTAGGCATCTAAGTGCCTAACTCTCACTGAAATGCCTGACTCCCATTGACTTTAATGGAAGTTGGGGCCTAGGCACTTTTAAAAATTCTACAAGGTTCCTATCTGCATCTTTAGGTGCCTAAATACCTTTAAAAATCTGGCTTTAAATCCCAATGACTTTCAATGAGATGTAGCCGCTTACGTGCCTAAATCAATTCTGAAAACAAGACTCAGGGCTTGTTACAACTTAAAACGCTGCCCCACTGCAGCTGCACCGCAGTAACGCTTCAGTGAAGCTACTACCTATGCCGACAGGAGGGCTTCCCCCATTGGCATAGGTATCGTACCTCCCTGAGAGGCGGTAGCAAGGTCTACAGGCAAATTCTCCTGTTGACATAGCGCTGTCTATACCATGGGCTAGGCTGGTTTAACTGCATCGCTCAGAGGTCTGGATTTTTCATACTCTTGAGCAACATAGTTATACTGATTTTATTTCCGGGCTTAGACCAGGCCTGAGGCTTCTAAGTCACTTAAGCACTTTTGAAAATTTTACCCCAACAAAGTAACAACAGACACATTGGCTAGGTCACTGCAATTAACACTTCCTATGCTCACAAACAGTGCCGTGGGATTTGAAATACCCCATAAGTAGCAAGGAACTTTGTTTTACATTTCTTCTGAAAGATGGCCGCCTAGCACAGACCTGGGTATTGTTTTAATTTTGACTCAGGGAAATCACCAACACTTCCTGCAGCACCTAGGTATTAAGAAGTTGCGCAGCCAGCTATTAACCCAGCCAATCCTGCTTAGTTGAGAACACAAAGTTAGCATAACCCAGGGGTCAGGAATGTTTGGCACATGGCTCGCCAGGGTAAGCACCCTGGCGGGCCAGGTCAGTTTATTTACCTGCTGACGGGGCAGGTTCGGCCGATCTCTGCCCCCACTGGCCGCGGTTTGCTGTCCCGGGCCAAAGGGGGTGGCGAGAAGCGGCGCGGGCGAGCGATGTGCTGGCAGTGGCTTCCCGCCGCCCCCATTGGCCCGGGACGGCAAACCGCATGCTTACCCTGTTGAGCTGTGTGCCAAACGTTGCCGATCCCTGGCATAACCCATGTTCTTAATTGATATCTACACATGATAATAAAGGTTTCAATAAACTAGCAAAATTGCTACAGTTGAAAACTGGGTTAATCGGCTACCATTATCTCATCTCTTTCACCATGACCACTCCTCAATCAATCAGCAGCATGAGATAATGGCGGAGATCTGATTTTCTTTAGCTGTTTGCTGCATGGCTCCTTGGAAGATTCTTGGGGTGATAAAGATTTATTTGCACTAACTTCCCATTATTTTAAGGCCTGGGTATTGGCACTCTACACACACCCACAGCTGCTATATTTTCCTGCAGTGATCTGATAAAATGTAATGATAGTTAACATGCTGCAAATAAGGAGAATGAACTCCAGTTTGAACTGTTTTGCACGGTTAGCACAAATTGGAATGAACATAGATTAAATCTTCCCCTAATTCACTGAGAAAAGAATCTGCCTTCTCTTTGATGCCAAAAAGCATTACAATGTAACAACATATCCATTTTTGAAAATACCCCCTGCTCCTCCTAATTCTTTCAATTTAGAAAGTATTTTATTCCTGAATTTCTTCTGCCTTCTTGCATTCTTTGGGTGTCTGTGAGTTCCAGATCCAGGGTGAGCCCGTCATCCCCCTGGCAGAGGGGCAGGCATATCAGTACTTGGGCACGCCAACAGGTTTCCATGTCCGGCAGACACCCAAGAACACCATCCAGGAGATCTTGCAGGATGCCGCCAAGATTGACGCCTCTCTGCTGGCACCATGGCAGAAGATAAACGCCCTGAACACCTTCCTGATCCCACGCATCTCGTTCACCCTAAGGGGATCCGCCGTGGCAAAGGTGCCCCTCAACAAGGCAGACAAGATCATCTGGCAGCTGGCGAAGAAGTGGCTGTTCTTTCCCCAGAGAGCCAGCAATGAGCTGGTCTACCTCACCCACAGGCATGGCGGCGCGAACGTCCCCCGCCTGGGTGATCTGTGCGATGTCACGGTAATCACCCACGCCTTCCGCCTGCTGACATGTCCCGATGCCACGGTAAGGAACATCGTGGCAAACGCCCGGCGTGATGCGACAGAGAAGCGGATCGGCAGAGCCCCTTCCAACCAAGACATCACCACCTTCCTGAGCGGCTCCCTGGATGGGGAAATTGGACGGGACAGGCGCGACATCACTTCACTGTGGTCCCGCACTCGCAACGCCACGCGTCGCCTGGGGAAGCGCATTGGCTGCTGCTGGGAGTGCTGCGAGGAGCGCCAGGAGCTGGGAGTCCGGGTGCTACAGATCAGGTCTGATGACAACACCATCGTCACCCCAAGTGCCAGGGGCTTGCTGGAGAGGACCCTGAAGGCTGCCATCCACTCACTGTATGTGGAAACCCTGAAGTGTAAACCGGACCAGGGTAAAGCCTTTGAGTTGACCAGCAACTTCCTCGTCAGGAGCGGTTTCACTCATTTTACCGACTGGCAGTTCATCCACCGTGCCCGGCTCAACTGCGTCCTGCTCAACGGAGCCATCCACCATGGGAACCGAGACAGGAAATGTGGCTATTCCAAGGAGACGCTGCCCCACGTCCTATGCAGCTGCAAACCCCACTCCAGAGCCTGGCAGCTACGCCACAACGCCATCCAGAACCGCCTGGTGAAAACCATTGCACCACACCTGGGGGAGATCTCCGTGAACTGCGCCATCCCCGGTACCAACAGCCAGCTACAACCTGATGTCGTCGTCACCGACGAGGCCCAGAAAAAGATCATCCTCGTCGACATCACGATCTTCTTTGATAACAGGACCCCGGTATTTTGTGAAGCCCGAGATCGTAAGCTGGAAAAGTACGCCCTCCTGGCCGACACTCTGAGAGTGAAGGGCTACGAGGTGCAGATGGACGTCCTGATCATCAGAGCCCTGCAACGAGTGTGTGCTGCGGACCTGCAGGATTTGTCAACGCTATGCATGGCTCATGCGGTGCCTCATGGTCTCAGACACCATCCGATGGTCCAGGGACATCTACATCAGGCACATCACTGGCCACTGACAGTACCAGGAGGCGTGAGCCAGAGTGACATCGTTCTTCGACTACGAGAAAGGGACCAAGAGACTTTCTCCACTGGATCATATGAACTGGAACCATAAACTCCCTGAACATTAAATCTCACTAAATGAGAGTCAATCCATCCTCATCATCATATCCACTCATTATACTCCACACCCGAACATAGCCACTTTATGAACTTCTGTACTTTGCCCCATCAACCTTTTACCCCCAGTCGGGGATATTGCAGATTATGTATTCCTTATGCCACCCGATCTTAAACCAAACTTTGCACCCTCGATAATCTGTGTGTTATTCCCTGATAACCAGAAACTTCTATGCTTAAACTCTGTACCGTTCACTTTTTTTTAATCATCATCTTAATAAAATCTTTACATCTGAAAAAATGCAGTATCCTCACCCACACGGCTTGCCAGGCAAGTAAAGAAGAATCTGGTATGGTTTACACACTTGTTTTGAGTTGCATCTGTTTATTATTTTAAGTCCAAATATATTTTATTACGAATTTAGGAATATAACTTTTTAAAAACTTATCTTTTCACTTAACCCAAGAAACCACATTCCTACACAGTTTTTATGTGGTGTTCAATCATACGAAGTATCAAAGTGCTGTGGAGGGAGCGGTAGCATAGAGACTACTTTACAGAACTTTGTACAGTAATTCCCATAAGTGCAGAGCGGGGGAAAATAGCATACAAAGGATGAAGTCAAGGGAAGGGACTGTGAAGGAGAGAAAAGGCCGATACGATATCGGTCTGTTTCTTGGTGCAAGAGAGTACTTTGGTCACAACACTCTGAATTCCTGAAGGAATGAGGACAATTGTAAAATAGACAATTGCAATAGGAGAGATTGTGATTAAAACATGGATAAAGGTTTCAGCAAAGGCAGGGTCAAAGTAAGGTCAAATACTGGCAATATTCTAGAGATTGCAGTAGGCAGAATTAAACATAAGGAAGACATCTGAAGAAGGAAAACATAGGTCTGAGGTCAAGAACGAGTCCAAGATTTTTGGCCTTGGGAGTAATGTGAATGTCTGACTTCAGGCGTGCGAGTCAGATATGACAAAGAAGTCTTTTTACCCAGGAGGACTTCAGTCTTTGAAACACTCAGCATTTGGAAGTTATGGTGTAGCCAAGCATTGACAGAGTCAAGACAGCAGATAGACAGGTGACAGAAGGATCAGAGAGAGTCATTACTGCTCCCATTCCAAAGAGAAGTGACACAGATTGCTAAATTTTCCATAACGGCCCCAAATTAACCATTCCAACAGAAGAAGTCAAAGCCAGGACGTCTGCTTTTGCAGCACTAACTCTATGACATCATTAAATGCATGATACTAGGGTATTTTAGGACAAGGCAGCAAAACACTAAGGTGCTATGGTTAAAAGATGTAGAAACAACACCCAACTTTATAAATAGACAGTTAAGAACATAAGAATGGCCATACTGAGTCAGAGAAATAGTCCATCTAGCCCAGTATCCTGTCTTCTGACAGTGGCTAGTGCCAGATCCTTCAGACGGAATGAACAGAACAGGGCAATTATCACGTGACCCATTCCAACATCCAGTCCCAGCTTCTGGCAGACAGATGTTTAGGGACACCCAGAGCATGGGGTTGCATCCCTGACTATATTGGCTAATAACCATTGGTGGACCTATCCTCCCTGAACTTACCTAATTCTTTTTTGAACCCAGTTATACTTTTGGCCATCACAACACCATCTGAAAATGAGTTCCGCATATAAAGTGTGCATTGACAGTTGTTATAAATGATCTTGTGCAACTACAAACAAACAAAACCAATGATCTCAAAATTTGACCTCCAGTCTACCAATAAGTGTCTTACACATAAAGACACCACAATCACATTGTACTGTAATAAGAAAACTGATGGTCAATTTTCACAGATTAATTTAATATTATGCTGACACTAAAGTCATCTGAGTATTTTATACAAACAAAATATTGGTTTTAAGGGCTGTCTTCCTAATCCCGCTATGACTTTATTTTTGTGTATTTAAAGGGCATTCATATTAGGCAGCTTATGTCCCTCTTCAATGTGCTGTTTCTTTAACTATGGGGAGCTGGCTTAGGGTATGTTTACACTGACGCTCAGAGAGTGCTTCCCAGCACGGATAGACAGACTCCTGCTAGCTCTTCTCGAGCTAGCTAAAAATACCCACTGACCAGCAGCTCGGGCTAGCTGAGTACAAAACTGCTCTGACCCCCCGATACACACCCAGGTGGCTAGACTGAGCCGGTGCTCAGGCTACACTGCTATTTTTAGCATGCTCGCTAACACAAATCCATCTACCCAACCTGGGACGAATGATCTCAGCTGCAGTGTAGACATACCTTTAGATTGAAGGAGACGAGGTAAAATTTATTTTTAGTTCTTATGTGTATATATGTATGTGTTATATATTAGGTTATATATATTAGGGCTGTCGATTAATCGCAGTTAACTCACGTGATTAACTCAAAAAATGAATCGCAGTTTTAATAACACTGTTAAACAATAGAATACCAATTAAAATTTATTAAATATTTTTGATGTTTTTCTACATTTTCAAATATATCAATTTCAATTATAACACAGAATACGAAGTGTACACTGATCACTTTGTATTATTTTTATTACAAATATTTGCACTGTAAAAATGATAAACAAAAGAAATAGTATTTTTCAGTTCACCTCCTACAAGTACTGTAGTACGGTCTCTTTATCATGCAAGTGCAACTTACAAATGTAGATTTTTTTGTTATATAACTGCACTCAAACACATAACAATGTGAAACTTTAGAGCCTACAAGTCCACTCAGTCCTATTTCTTGTTCATCCAGTCGCTAAGAGAAACAAGTACATAGATTTATTTGTGTGTCTGTAGTAAAATAAAATTAAAAATCAATATACAGTCACTGTCTTCCACTGAGCTTAGAACTGCAACAGGATAATTACACAGAGACTCTCAAGCCACCACCAAAATTTTCTAAAGATACCTTCATGGACGAACAGTGAAAACACTGTGTTCTATATAAGGAAGGGAAGAGTAGTATTAGCAAAGAGCTCAAAAAGCTTTTTACTCCCTTTCAAGCTCTGACTAATAAAATAATTCCCTTTGACTAGAGCTCCAATAGTGAAACGAACACTAGGGCAGTTGCCCCAGTCCCATAAAATACTTAGAACCAGCATCTGTTTTCCAATTGACCCCATCATCATTAAACATTCTGCAGCATCCAGTTACAACACATAACAACATTCCAAAAACAATCTAAGGCTTGGTCTACATACAGTTTTTGTACCAATATAATTATGTCAGGGTGTGGGATTTTTTTTATCAAAATAGGTATACCTGTACAACCGTTAGTGTGGACGCAACAATAGTAGTACGAAGGTACCTTATATCAGCATAGCTTGTTCTCCTTCCCATACTAAGAATAGCTATACTGGTAAAAAGCACCCTTATTCCAATATAACTGTGTTCGCACTAGTGGGAATGGTACCGCTTTGACTATACTAGTATAACTGAAGTGGCACAACTTTTGTGCATAGTAGACAAGACCTTACTGTAAGACTTTCTGAAGTGGCAAAAAAAGTTACTAAATGTACACATTAATGACATGAGAAGTGAAACATTTGCCTTCAATGATAAAAAAGCTTGTCAAAATTCTTCCCTTTCCCTGTATCTCCCTTGCCAAAATGTTCCACACAGAGTAGTTCTTCATGAATTTACTCTATCTCTAGGTATTAACTTGTGGTTCATACTTGTTGAAGTCATTTCTTATGAGATCTGTGTCCCAAAAGGCCTCTTTTGGGGAAGAGAAGGGGGACGGGGGTGGGGGGGGGAGGAAGAGAGCTGATGCAGATAGTTGTGCTCATTTCAGATTAACTGCAATTGTTACAGACTTACCTGGAAGACTAATGTGTAATTCCACAATGTCATCATCTGCTAGAAAGATGTAGGATAATCTTGTCTAAGCAGATACTGGAGACAGTGCAAGCAGGATGGAAAAACTTAAGAACATTTATACCTGGCATTGCACATTGACCCCATCAGTCCCCCCCAAGACCTTCTAGCACACATCTCCTTCAACTGCTGGTGCCAAGAAGTTAAAAGGTCTGCAGGTATACTGTAATCAATTAAAAGTCAGGAATCAGAGCACAAATGCTAATAGGTTTCTGGCTCAAAATGAATGAAATAAGTCTTATTTCAACAGATCTCCTCTAGTAAAGGTGACCCAAATACAAGCATTTATTCCTAATAAAATAATTCTCTTGTGAGCTACAAAGTAGGCACTTCAATGTGTGTCATACTAACATAAAGTAACACTGCCATGTGTACTGAGTACCTAAAAAATCCTTGCCCTTCTGCCAAAATCAAGGTCTATAAACAAAAATGTCAGAATATATGTTATATTAATGATGACACAAGTGAACTGCAGAAGTAAAAGCAAATGCTTACCTTGGGCTGGGTCAGGTGGGCCAAACTCTAGAGAGTATCGGAGAATGAAGTTGTTGTTCCACACATACAGGTGGTTATCTCTTGGGTTGTAATCCACTGCTGCGATGTACTGGTACTGGTTGGGGAAGGGAATTTCTACATATTCTCCTCTGCTTAACCTGGTGTTGTAAATGTAATCAATTGCATTCTTGCCAGTTTCACTTTCGTTGTCTTGATACACTGATCGGACTACATAGAGGACTCCACATATCATAAAAGCATTGGATGCTGCCCGTTTGTCATATGTGGTTTCCCATGTTGCTTCAAAGCGAAGAGTATATGGATTCAATTGGCTAATAACTATCATTCCATTGTTTTGTTCCGTTGCATAAATTACCCATAAACCATTTTCATCAACTGCTAAATCAATATCAGTCTTTCCTCCCCATCTGTATGGAGAAGTGTCATGGTAGTTAGCATAATTGATAATGGCCTCTCCACTTTTAATTCTAGTCCTCAAGTCAAACTTTACAATGTTCCTGGTTCTTTCTTTGTTAAAAAATACAGCACCATCATAGACCACAAATCCAGTGCCATCCACTCTATTTGGAAGTTTGTAAGTTGTCTGTTGGCGTCCATTTTGGAAGTCCTCTAAAGAAGCATATTCTATCAAAGTATCAGTGCGATATGGAGTCCATGGCATGAAGTATATTTTATCTGCAGCCTGGAGAGGATCTTTGCACCAAGCACCTGCCTTTTGTTCAGCTTCATATAAAGACGGTGAGTCCACAATTGCTTTCAACGTCCCCGGGCAAACAAAAACTAACAGTCACAGAGAGAAGTAAGACAAGAATTATGTCAAATTAAAACATTCATGCAACCAAACAGACTAGGTAAGTCATAATGACTGTGTCAGGAAGAAAAGATTCATTTAATTTTATAATAATTGCAATTATCACTCTTTATCATCCACTTTTCTTAAAGTTACCATGTTCTTATTGTACCGGTATGTAAAGTGGATGGGAACTGTTTTCACTAGTACAGACCAAGGCTCAATAGCACACATGTACATCTAAAAATGTAGAGCTACTCTTGCAATTTCACTACTCTTAGACTTTAGTGAATACAGCATTTAGGCTCCAGAGCTTTTAACTGGTGTGTAGTAGTGCGGTAGGTCATTTCAGTAAAAAAAATCACATCAAATTGTTTAGAACTTTAAGAAGTGGTGAGGCTGAAAAAGGAGGTGCCTCGATTAAAAATAAAGAAACAAAACAAATCATCAGGTATATAGAGAAAGCAATTAGGAGCAGAGAAAACAAAACACAACCAAAGCAATGAATGAAACAGACCAGGAAACCCTGTAACCAAGGCATGCTATGGAGTGGGTTCTGGAAGCCAGGCAAGATGACATTTTATTAACAGGAAAGTACCCAAGGATGAGAGAAAGAGAGGGAAAGAGAGAAAGCAAGGGAATCTCTCCTCCAGCCCCAAGTTTTTCAGACACTATATCCCACCACCTACTTTAAACAACCAAGTCTCTTTACTGCAAACAGACGACTTCTTTATGAGGTGTACTTATGAGATCCTGCTGATTATCATAATATCAGAGTGTTGTGGGTAGGGGAAGGGAGGAGGTTAACATCCATAAGGCACATAACAAGGAGCTGGGGTTTGGACTGTATACGTTATTTACCTTTTTGCTCCACTTCTATTTTAAGCATCGGAAGAAAAATAAAAAAGTGCAAGGAAAAAAGAAAGAAGATTAACATAAATTGACTATTAATCTAAGATTAAATTAGTAACAGATGCTAAATATAGGGAGAATAAGAACTGCACTATATAGGATAAAGAGAAACAGACAACAGGAAAACCTAGCAGGAGAAAGATTCTAAAGTTACATAAGTGAACATGGATCAATCATTTTAGTAGATTAAGGAGGCAACACCGATATGTTGGCATGTAGTTTCACTTAGTGAACCTGAATAAATAATGAATGACTTCACTAATGCATGATATACATACCCTTCCCAAATGCAATGTATATTCCTATCAAGTTGTTTTTTTAAAATGAAATATTAATATATATTATACATAGGTAGGGATGTGTGGGCGTGTGTGTGAGCGCATGTGTGGGCGCATGCTTATAATCCCTAGGTCAGTGTTCTGTTTTTCTTTCTTGTAAGTGAAGTGGCTCATTGCCTTTAGTTTTCCTTAGGGTTCCCCCTCCCCAGAATGTTAATCTTGAGAATACTGTAACTTCTCAGTCTAGAAATGCAGAGTAAAAGGAACAAGCGAAAATATCTAGAAGGAAGAAGCAAAAGCACAGTAAGCAAGAAGAAAAGAGAAGAAAAAAATTAACATTTAGCTCATTCAGGCATTCTCCAGCATCATCGACTAAGCCCGAAACAGCAAGCTAGTATGTAAAGACAATCATACGAAGCATTGAAAACAAATACCATCTCCACCACCACACACACCATTAAAGGAAAGTGCTTCATAAAACAAACCTGATTAGCAGAGTTGTTACATTACTGAAGCAATTCTTTCCCAAAGAAGTTTAAAGGAATAGATTATGTAGTTACATGAACGGTGTTACAACCAAAATCCAACCAGTAAATAGCCTCCCAATAATTACTAGCCATAAAAACCAGTTCACACTGTCAGTGGGACTTTTGAAGTATGTTCCTTCAGTTTCAATAAATGACCTGGACAATGCCAGTTGTACCACTCCTTTATAACAGTATCTGTTGATACCAAAGAAGCGTATGAAAACTACCTGTACAGCTATTACACCTTCAGTATTATGGTATTATCTAGGAAACATATTTCTTTCTTCCATAAAAGGTTGTGGATTTTTGGTTTCATTTAACAACATTACCTGTGTTATTATGTGAGAACAGCACTGACTGAACCCATCTAATATTTCTTCAGGGGACAATTTAGAAACTTTTTTTTGGTTAATGTTTTTGAAATGAATGGTATTTTTCCTAGCCTTGTTCATTTATATATCTTCAGATAACACACTTATTTTCCTGCTATTTGTAGTTATGGACTTATCAAAGTAAACAGAACAGAATTTCTAGGTTGCCACAATACTGATAGTGACTTTCAGATGATTCCATCTGTGAACTATGATGCATAAGCTTATTCCTCAGCAAAGAGCAATATTGTACCTGCTTAGAATCAGTAATAGTAGGGCAGTTGTGAAAAGACACGGATAACAAAAATCATTAATGGCATGTCTGCTCTGAGTACATTTGTGTACAGCTGTACGCTTTTCAGGGACAGATGGGCTTACTGAAGTAAACAAATGCTTCAAAGTCCAATCAATAGAGAGAGAAAATAAAACACTTTTAAAATGTTTTCCATTGAATTCCTGAGTCCAAATAAGGCTTAAAATAAAATTTCATGCACAGATGTAGAAAGTAGTGCTTCTGATTTGCTTATTAATCCTACAAGGGCTGACTTCTGTTATTCAATCAAAGTATCAACATATATTGTGCAGCATAATTGAGAGAAATGTCAAGTAGGGCACTCTCAATTTCTCTGTAATTCAATCAATAACACTCTAATTTTAGGACAAAGCAATGCATATCAAATTTGTTTAGAATTCCATTTTTAATGGCGATTCACCTGGGCATCCCAAAAGATCGTTTTTATTGAAGAGGATTAGAAAAATATCAGCAATAGATATGAATTTTGAGAGGCAAACAAAATAAGTTTCTCATAAAGGATTTTGTTATGAGGACCATGAACACAGAACCCAGGGAGCTCTAGCAATATGCATGGTCAGCAAGGTAGCTATGTATTTATGAAGGCCAGCAAGACATGGAAAAGCTAGTATGTTACACACTATACAAGGGTGAGACATTAAATTCTATGTGTGAGAGAGAGCTATAACTTTTACCACAAAATCTCACAGTATCAACCATGTTTACTCTTTCATGGACAGAATGGAAGTAACCATGAGATTTCATAGCTTTTTTAAAAAAACAAAATCTTGTGATAATTAAAGATTTGGGGGGTAACGGGATAGGGAAAAGAGATAGTTCAGAAAAATAAGAACAGGAATAAGAACTTTTTTTTGGTTTTAGGTTTGAAATGTAGGATCAGCGATCTCTTCCCTCACCTAGACCTCCAAAAGGCCTAGACGACCTTTCTGAAATCCTTCCTAGGGGACCTAACATGAGTCCAACTCTTATGTTGGGCCAACTGCAATTTGCAAACCTTGGGATTTCAGGCATGCTACATGTCAGCACTGTGTTTTTAAGTCCCACAAAGGGCTCAGAGCACTGAAGATTCATATAGAGCAGTCACACACAGCCCAGTAGGGAGAGAACACTAGAACTGATAAATGCATTTTTGTTGGGCATCAGAGAGAAGTAGTTTTGGAAATATAGGGATAGATGTTGGGAAGTAGTAAGAGGGAAGAGAAAAAATGGGAAAGGATAGTGAGACATCACAAGGTTAGGATAAGCATTTGAATGGTAAAGCTTATCTGGACTGATTCATCAAAGCTTCTGGGGGTTGCCAATAGGATAATTCCTGTGACAACGTTGTAACTACTCCTGGTGTCATCACTGGGCAAGCTGCAGTTACAACTTCCTAATCTTCACTTTGGAAAAAATATATATCTCTATCTATATCCAGAGTCCAGAGTTACACTAACACAGAATAATTCACGGGGGGCGTCAATGGAATTAAACAAAGCAAACATTTTAAGGAATAGAACAGCTACAAGTTAGAGATCAGCGTAGGCTGCGTTGTGGCACTATACTTCTGATAACTGAAAAAGAAAAAGTCCCTGTAGATAGGAATACCCAATCAGAAGAATATCCACACGTCTCCCTAAAACAGCATAGAAAATTGTTTTAAAGTTTGATAATATTTGCATAATACTTTTCTCTATAGATTGGGCTACTGGAACTGGCTCCACGGAAAAATAACCTCTTGGCTTTTGATTGACCTCATGCTTTGGAATAAGATGCACTGCCCTTTTTCTAGGAATTTGGGAACAGAAATTGTGCTAAAGTAAAAGTGACTTTAATTAAACAAAATAATATTGGTTAGATCAGGATAAAACATAACTCCTCAAAAGTGGGACAAGAAGAAAGGTTACAACGGGTCACCAATATTACACACGGGAGGAACAGTACCAAGGAGTAGTGTATAAAGTAGGCGTCCAACCTACAAAGGGTATAGAAAAAAATCATAAAGCATTCATTTCACAACGACACAGCAATACACAGCAGGGATGAAAACAGGTGGTGATTTGTGTTTGGCCTTTAACGGATGCTGAATAAAGCTAATGTAGTGAAGCAATATAGAGCACTGTTTTGATTTAAGAAGTTTGCATTTCAAAATAATGTGCAAAAACCAATATGGACAGTTTTGACATGGCTTTACTTATGCCAGAACTCATTCCCTTGTGTTTCCAATGTGTATCTTCTGCTACTTGAGAGTTTTTTGCATTTGAGACAAGCTTTGTTTCCTGTCCAAATGAAAGTTTTGGTTTGAGATCAAGAACATTAACCTTAACAACTGGAACAATTTATGGATCAATCACTGTATTGCTAAACTTCACACTGTAAGCATGTCCATTTCTCTGCTTGATTAAAGGAAGAGGGAGAAGTCACTCCAAAAAGTGACCTTAAGAGGAAATGAAAACAGCAGGGAGTGTTGAATTAGTAGAACTTTTAAAAACTCAAACACTCTTCAGTTTAAAAAAACAATTTTAATTATAATTTTAAATACTACTGAATTCTGGCATTAGAAAGGACATTGTGCAAAACTGCTGTAGTGCCACGGACTACTGATTTTTCATTCTGAGTATTACATTTTAAAATATTCTTTTTGAAAGATTATTTCCAGTCATAAAACAAATTGTTTTATTTATGTTAAAGATGAATGTCTATTTCTTTTTCCTATGTGATACTAAGAGATATTTTATCAATTTAATGATAAATTATTAATTTTGAATTCATGTGCACGTGTGAATGTGCTCCTGAACCTGAAAGCACAAAGCTTTCTTTCAAAATTTAGTAATAATAACTGAGACACTTGCCTCTGATACCTCTGTAGTGGGTTCTGTCATGCACCCAAAGTAACCACACAGCAGGTAGCCTTTCAAGTTGATAATGATTAAAATTGAAGTCAATTCCTTCTTTAGAAAACTGTGAGCCAAACCAATTTGTCAGCAACTGGTACTGGGCAAAAGAACAAATTTCTATCTAGCCTACTGAATAGCTAATTCAAGTTTGTTTCTTGAAAAACAGTAGCCTTAAAAGCCAAACACTTAAGAACACAGACAGACACTTGGCCAGCATCACACTATGGCTTCCTTCCACACTTCGTGAAGCTAATTGGAGGCCCTCGTCTGTAAGTGCTCTGCATGCATAATGGTTCTGTAGGCCATAAACATATGCTTCTTTTGCATGTAATAGCGCTCCAGCATTAAGTGTGAAGGCTGAAGGAAGTGAACAAGAACAAAAAAAGTTTGTACTTACTGTAAGGAACACATTCATACTGAACTTCAAGATATTTGTACGTTCCAGGACAAGGATCAGGAAACACATCTGACCCAGTAACTACTATACACTGTGTTCGGTTGTTGCACCTGTAAGTGGAACAAGAAGTAAGCTAATTAATTTAAAACGAGATTTTAGTTTGCAAGTTTATACCAAAATAGTGTAATACAGAGCAGACTCCTTTCATACTTGGGCAATCCAATCAATAAGGAAACAGAAATAATTAATATCAGATCAGTTAACATCCATAAATAAAGTTTCAAGATAATATTTCAGTTCAAGCTTCATACCCTTAGATCTGGGAGTCAATGTTACTCCAAATATTAACTCCACCCCTTTGATTGAGGTAACTACCCCATTGGCTCCATACTGCTACTCAATGAAGCATGTAATAAATCAATAGGGAGCACTGTTTTGATGTGAGATGTTTGCATATTAAAATAGCATGAAATAATCAATATGAATAGTTTTGACGTTGCTTTGCTTATGCCAGAACCAATTCCCTTGCTCTTTAGATATGTACGTGCTCCTGAATGTTTGTTTTCTGTACCGAAAGAGAGCTGTGATTTTGTTTTGAGGGGTTACTACAGATCAAGAACATGAACTTTCACACTCATGGAAGTTTAATGAACAACCAATGTATTACTAAACTTCCCATTGCAAACATAGCTATTTCTCTGTTGGATTATAGGAAGTAGGAGAAGTCACTGCAAAGAATGACCTGATAAGGATATTTTAAAATAACAGTTAAAACTGCTGAATCATCAGAGAGTTGTTTAAACTGAAATAACCTCCAAGAAAAAAAAAAAAGCTCTTTATTAAAACAGTTAACAGATCACTTTAGAAACCTACTGAATTGTGCCATTAGATAGAACTTTGCACAAAAGCTTTCGTGGTAGACAGGAACAACTGCTTTTTAAATTATTTTGTACAAAAAATAGTAATGGTTAAAACTGGCAACTGTTTTAGACTGTTGTTCAGATTTAAAAATATAGAAGAGATATTAGGTTGGCATTTGAAAGGCAACATCATCAGATAGCTTCACCAGAGCTATGCGAAACTTAAGGTGTTTTTCTTTATTTTCTTAAGTGTCCTATGAAAAGAAACAGGAAAGTAAAAGGTCAGATAGTTTGGTGTCTAAAAAGAAAAGAGCTTGGCTCATCTTCTCATGGGTGAGTTTTGTTTGTTAGCAAACTGAATAAAGAACATAAGAAAGGTCATACTGGGTCAGACCAAAGATCCATCTAGTCCAGTATTCTGTCTACCGACAGTGGCCAATGACAGGTGCCCCAGAGGGAGTGAACCTAACAGGTAATGCTCAAGTGATCTCTCTCCTCCCATCCATCTCCACCTTCTGACAAACAGAGGCTAGGGACACCATTCCTTACCCATCCCGGCTAATAGCCATTAATGGACTTAACCTCCATGAATTTATCTAGTTCTCTTTTAAACCCAGTTATAGCCCTAGCCTTCACAACCTCATCAGGCAAGGAGTTCCACATGTTGACTGTGCGCTGTGTGAAGCAGAACTTCCTTTTGTTTTAAACCTGCTGTCCATTAATTTCATTTGGTGGCCTCTAGTTCTTATATTATGGGAACAAGAAAATAACTTTTCCTTATTCACTTTCTCCACACCACTCATGATTTTATATACCTCTATCATATCCCCCCTTAGTCTCCTCTTTTCCAAGCTGAAAAATCCTAGCCTCTTTAATCTCTCCTCATATGGGACCCGTTCCAAACCCTAATCATTTTAGTTGCCCTTCTCTGAACCTTTTCTAATGTCAGTATATCTTTTTTTGAGATAAGGAGACCACATTTGTATGCAGTATTCAAGATGTGGGCGTATCGTGGATTTATATAAGGGCAATAAGATATTTTCCGTCTTATTCTCTATCCCTTTTTGAATGATTCCTAACATCCTGTTTGCTTTTTTGACTGCCGCTGCACACTCCATGGACGTCTTCAGAGAACTATCCACGATGAATCCAAGATCTCTTTCCTGATTAGTTGTAGCTAAATTATCCCCCATCATATCGTATGTTATTTTTTCCAATGTGCATTACTTTACATTTATCGACATTAAATTTCATTTGCCATTTTGTTGCCAGAAAGCCAGAACTTTAAATAATAGTCTAGCCTTTGACTCCAGCTGTATATCAACTTCTCTATTACTATGAGTTCCCACACTCCTGAATACGAGGTTGCAAGTTAAGGTAATCCATCTTGTGTCAATGCTTTTCCACAGCTATCCACTACAAACAGGTGTGAGATCATTCTGTTCTTTAATTCATAATATCTCTAAATTGGTAAAGCAAGTATAACTTAAGAAATCATGGGAACATATTTTTCTTATTTGAGGACTATACCATTCAAATGGTAGTGCAGAACTGTGTGTGTCACAGTGAGCCATCTTCTTTCCTGGCCAAGTAAACCCAGAAGCCAGGACTCTACTAACTTCACTAGTGTGGCTTTTGAAGTAGTAGACAAGTACATTTTCCTCTGAACACCAGGAAGCTGGTGGTTGTGAACAGGATTGGGGGATGGCCAGGATTTCTTGCATGGTCTGTTGAACCATGAGAACACCACACGGAGCTATGTGGAGACCCCTGTTGCTTTTGTGCTGCCCTCCCTCCCCTCCCCCACACACCTGCCATGCTATTGAAGGCTGCCTGCCCAACCAACATGCATCCTGATTCTCTGAGTGAAAACCACAGAGCACTAGCTACAGCTGCTCAAAGGGGCAATGCAATATCTTTCACAAACTACAACATACATTGTGTGGAGAACATGTTACAAAGTGTGGCTTATCCCAACTCATACCCAATCCCTGTTGGTCGCTGAGCCACACATTGCTGAGGCTCTGTATAGAGAGCTACTGAGAGGAAATATACTCTTATGAATCAATGCTGGAGAACACACAGTGTAGGTGCCTTTGGCCCTCCATGCACTCTCCAAATTAGGGCCTTCCTGTTCTCTTATGCATTGTGTGAGGGACTGGGGAAGTAGAAAAAGGAATACCAAACTTACATAGTCACCACTCTAATTACTACTTCATCATTTTGAGATGCCATGAGAATCAAGTGTGTAATACACAGCCAAATTCTATTACACTATTAGAAGCTGTGCAACAAAGTCTCTCTGTCTTGCTCTCCTCTCCTTCACCTGCCATCCTGTTGAGAGAGAGAAACCCTATTCTGAAAGCTGCTAGCTCACAGGGTTTTCCAACCTCAAATAAATATGGAAATAAAGGTACTGCCAATTGGTAAAAATGTATTAGACACCATTAGAGAAGGAGTGTCATTAATAATTAACTTGAAGTACATTCATTGTAACCGATGTCGTCTTTTCTAACCAGTATAATGTTAGCTTGGTCCATCTATCCAAATCTATTTTAAAATTGTTCTAGCTATAGGCAAGTCATTAAATTTGTATCATTTCCTGGAATGTGGGAGTATTTGAGTGTTCTGTGTCCACCTACATTTATAGTTCCCTTACATATTTTTCAGATGCTCATTTGTGAATTCTCTGATTTTTTATATATCCCAAAATTTTAATTTTTAAAAACACATTAGGACTTTATATTGGAAGGTCCTTTAAAAATTAACAGGCCTAAACAGTCTGAATTTTTTTTATATAGAGATATACCTATCCCAAAGAACTGGAAGGGACCCTGAAAGATCATTAAGTCCAGCCCCCTGCCTTCACCAGCAGGACCAACTACTGATTTTGCCCCAGATTCCCAAGTGGCTCCCTCAAGGATTGAACTCATAACCCTAGGTTTAGCAAGCCAATGCTCAAACCACTGAGCTATCCTTCCCCCCCTCTTGGTCTGCACTACCAACTTACATGAATTTTCCAAACCCCTGAGTGACAATTATATGGACCAACCCCCAGTGCTATGTTGACAGGAGGGATTCTCCCTTCAACACAGCTGTCACCTCTCGAGGAGGTGAAGGCTCTACACCGAAATTCTCCCATCAGCTCAGGTAGCATCACCACTCAGTGCTGCCGCTGCAGCACTATAAGTGTAGACAAGCCCTCAGTGTAGCATCATCTGAGCACAAAGACTAATTTCTGCTAACCACCACTTTTGTACGCAGTTCCTGCTTTTTTAATCTTTGTTAAATACACCACAATGAGAACAAAGAGGGGAGATACTATGCATCCTTAAGACTCTTAAGAGTCTGATTCCTAGGCTGCATGACTCACCTGCAACTTCCACTGACTTCCTAAGGAGCTGGAGTTCACTGTTATTTTATTATTTCATTTTATTAACTTGTACAAGAATAAGTAAGATGTTATATCAGGAATTAAGGATGGCGCTCTTTAATTATTTTCTAGTTTGCTGAGAAAAGCATTTAAAAGAAAAACACTTGTAATGAATCCCACTCCTTCCTGAACATTTCAGGTTTTTTCCAGTGAACAGGAATAACACCCTTTTAAATTTTCAACATAAAAATGTATATAAAATATTAATAATTACCAAGAAAAATTAATTTTAGCCTCCAGAGACTGTCACTCTAAATAATTAAGGATTAACAGTAACCTTTAAGGCACCCACAATATTTACAAAGACTGATGATACAATGAATTTGTCACTTAAAAGCAAATAAACCTGATTTGTGCAAGACTTTATATAAATGCAGTGATAACTGATTTGTAAAGACTAGTATATGAATTAAATTAGAAACTCTAGTTAAGCAGAGATTAACTGCAATGCTGAAGGAATGACTACCTAGCCCGTTATGTTAACAAAGGAAAGAATTTTCCAGGAGGAAATGTAAGTAGTACGCTAGCCTGCTGGAATATAATGTTAAGGTGTAATTGTGTACTCTACCACTGCCTTTTCGCTATCATTTTAGTATGAATGAAAAGGTTAAATTTTCATAATGCAGAGATGTCACTTATGGTAATCTGAAATCAAACACAGAGTTAAATTAACAGTTACAGAACAATGTTGAACTCCATTCACCTCAGGAGGATGATTGTACAAATGTAGGAATGCTCCTTCACACATCAGATGAAAATGAGAGAAAATGGTAAATGAAACAAGTAGCAGTATGGCTGCAGCAAGTATTTTTACCCACCACAAATCTCTTCCTGTACTATATGTTACCTTCATGTGTTCAGCTTTAAAGACAGCCGTACTTTCCATGCTAATTTGTTTGCATTTAAACTCTAATCTTGACTTGTACAATTCCCAACAAATTGCTTCTGCTCTTCTTTTGATTATCTTATGCTCATTATTATACTTTACCAAGTGCAAAGTATGGAGATGAGATTCCTCGTGTAATGTATTGTGTGAGGTGTTTTAATCAATAGTCTTATTCTGCTGATTAAGCAGGGGCTTCTGTTTTGGCAAGATAACATTAGTTTCTTCTGTCATGCTCCAAAAGCCATTGGGAATCTTCAGCAGATCATTAGATATGCTACAATAAAGCTTTCGTACATTCTCTTTTCTTCCTTAAATTACTTCTTCACTGTCCTATCATTCCCCGTCACTGTTGGCATTGCATTATTATTACAGTTCCCCTGAAACATGCACTAGAGCTATGTCTCCAGGCCATAGAATGCCATTTTCAATTGAGGCTTCTGCTTGAAAATATAAATTAAGAAAATTTCATTATCTTCTGCCAGGGGCCATTATTCACTACTGTTCTAAGGAAGATTAAAAATGCAAAATCTGTGGACTTGAACAAAAACTCCAGCATTAAAACGAAAAGCGCGGTATATCATGGCAGAACTGGAAAACTAAAGTAGTACTGAAATTTGGAAAGTCATACACTGGCATGACTTTAACATTAGATGGCTCACACAGCTTGAATAAGGGGAGGTCGTATTTAAATATAATCTATAAGGTTCCTTTTAGCGGACATAGGAAATAATTCCCATTTATTAACTTCTCTTTCTAAAGCTTTGTGTTTTGAGCATATAATCTAACAAGTATAATAATGTACCATAAAAAAATCAATGGCATGTCAAAGAGGACAAAAGTTCAGGTCAAAACTCTGAGGTTATCAGAATATTTTTGTCCCTGTATTCTTAATTCTGGATATTTTTGTGAATGCAACTTTTCATGAAGTAAATATGTAATACTGAGCAGTCATCATCAGTACACAGAAGACACAAGCTTACAAAACAGTTAACTGACAAACAGATAAAGGAATAAAACTATTTTAAAAATGTTTTTGAAACTGAAAATCAGATTTCTTTGCGCCTTGCTCTGATGACAAATTGATTAAATAATTTATAGGGCTCTATCTTGCATGGTAATATGGTCCTGCATACTGCCTACAGCAGCCTGTTTTCATCCACTTGAGGGATGAAAGCAGACTGAGTTGAGTTGAGTGAGTAGCTGCTTCTCATGCTGTTCCTGCTCATTTCCCCACCCCTTGTGCCTCAGGTAATGAAGACTGGATGGGGTTGATGGATGTGTTATGGCCAAAGCAGATATATATCCCACATGTTGCAGTGCAACAACATCCTTTTAAATAGAAAAAATAGTGCAGACCCAGAGCCTAGCTTTAGAGATACTCCTGATGGGCCTGCAATTGAGATATCCAATGCACTTGCATTTTCACATGCACAATGGTCATGCTAACTTTCCCAATATTAATATGTAAATTACATGTATGTACACAATGTTTTTGAAAAAATTCAAATTCAAATATAAGCATTAGCATTACTTTACATGGGAAGACGCATGGACTAATACTTTGAGAATCTGACTCAAGTCAGCAACTTCCAAATTCTAATTCCAGCTCTGACAACGACTGCTTTTGTGTCTTCAACAGGTCACTTATCCACACTGCTTTAGTATCCTCAGCTGTAAAATGGGAATATCAATTTAAATAAGTTGTTAGGGATGTGGGGATAACAGAAATTAATTAAAGCACTGATACTGCAAAAACTTATGCACATGATTAACTTTACACACTAGAAGAAGTCCCATTGCAGTCAAGGCTCTATATGCAGTCACTGGGATGACTCTCGGTGAGTAAAGTTATGGAGGAGGAGAAGTCTTTGCAGGACTGCCAAACATCTCTGAAGATGTCAAGCACAATTTAAGTGCTAGTTTTTTTCTAATTTAGCCTTAGAAAGTTACATAGACAACACAAAGTAGCAAGAACATTATATTCCTGGGATCCAACGTTTTAAAAATACATATACTTTACTACATGCTATGACTAATACTTTACTACATGCTAGATATGATACCTAAACAGTTGGTAAACTGAGCTTATCCTAATCCCAAAAGAGAAATTGTCAAGAAAGAAAGCCCTAAAGAACCAATATTAGCTTTGGCCGTTGAGCTCAGGTTTAAGAGGTGTGCGGCAGTCATTGTTGCAACATCAATGTTGCTATAGAAATAGTAACAATACAACAGTCAACACATGCAGAGAGGGTGAACATCTCCCCCTGCCTGCAAACCACAACCCTCTGACAAGACTGATATGCGACTGCATACCTGGCTTTTTAAAAGTAAAGTATGCCTCACTGGCAATTTTCTTACTACTGTGTATAGGACTCCTTCGTTTGCAAGATAGTAACCCCTAAGATTATTCCTTTAAAGGAAAATAGCACCCACTTTACTCAGCTCAGAGGGAAACCAGAAATTGACCTGCTTTGATGTTGGTTTTAACAATCAGACGAAAAATGGGAGATGGATGTGCACATATGAGAACAGAATTTGGCCCTTAGCAATTTGCTTAAATGTTAGAGATCTTTCTGACTCTTAAACCATTATTAAGGCAGCCCAGAAATTGGTTTGCAGACTCACATTGCTGGTCTCACAATTTACATCACTCCTTGGCCAGTCTGAATGAAAAAACATTTTGAAATAATACATTTTTTTCAGTTTTTTTTTTTTTTTGAGACAGTTGATTACTATCCACAATTCTGACACTACTGGGTTGAGAAAAATATAATATTGATGATTTGTTGAGTCTTACTAATTACTAAGTCAACATAACATTAGGAAGCTAAATGCTGTGTAATTAATATGGCAAAAGGAGATGTTCCATAGTAACGTTCCCATTTGTCACATAAATATGAAGTCATAATTCATAAGTAATATCTGCTGCCTATTGCATTGTAATCTTGTAGGATTCTCAGGATTAAAACTGTTAAGATTTAACAATTGCTTTGAAGGATAAACATTTAAATTTGTTAAATTACAAGAAAAAGTGTATCTCCCACAATCTCCTTCATAGGATTATCTCCTCTGATTCAATATCAATAGATGCATATTAGATTTGTATGCTGAAGTAAGCCTCATTTTTCTTGATTTCAACCTCACACTTTTAACAATTTTTAATGTGTTGATCTAGCTGCTTTTTAGTATTCATGTTTTCAAAATTCAAAGCAGCCAAATGTTAGAAACGGGAAACTTTAAACTATTCTTAGTTACTCACAGATAATTTATCAGCTAGATTACTCTTGCCACAATTCATTCCTATTTTAAAGCTTTGTTTATTGACGTGAATGCCAGTACTACAGGGACACCATAAACTTGATATCAAGCCAATTAAAACATGAGTTAAAAGGATTTTCAGGTATTTCATCTATCCCTAGTTTCTCTGCCGATTATGTGGTTTTACAAACACATTTTCCTATTTTTAAGAAATGTTTCTCTCTCCCTTATTGCTGTGGAAAAGACCTATTAAAACAGGGGACACTGATGATCTAACTGGCTATGCTCTATACAGGAGATACAGTGAAACTAACTATACACAAAGTGTAGTCAGATATAGAAAGAACACAAAATAAAATAATTCCTTTTTCTTTAATATCTTTCACGTATAGTAATTTTAGGTGTTACTTATAAATCTAATATAAAAGAAAATCGTCTCTAGTCCTCAGACGAAGAATGATCTTAAGTAGACCATCTCCTCTTTTATTTTCCTGGGCTAAATTCTTGCAATGAATTCTAGCTGTGCATGCAAACAAAAAAAGGGAAGTGTGACAGCATGAAGAAGAAATCAGCTACGTACTAAATAGGATTTCCGCTGCATTTCTGGCTGGGGTGGGGGAGCTGGAATAAAAACACATACATGTTTATTTTACTTTATTTGTTGCAAGTGAGGGCACAGCATAGGGAGAATGGCAGTGTAAATTTGGTAAAGGACAAACCTAAGCATAAGCAGACCCTGGTTAACAGACGCTGTGGGGTGCTCTGTACAAAGCACTCAAGTAAACCATTTCACCACTGAAAAGGAGTAAATAACACACGGGTGTGCTTATCTAGCTATGTAAACTAAGTATTATCAAAGTATTTGAGTAAGTGACACAGATTATCCTCATTTGTCCTTCCCCACAGGTACTGGATAATTTTTCTCCCCGTCTTTTTTTCCAACTCTTTTCCCCTGGTTAATAGGGCAAGTAAGCCAGTTTTTTAGAGTAACACCTCTACTTGGGCGAGCATATGCAGATATTCACGCTAATGCTTACCAGGATTCTCACAAAAACCGGCACTGTTTTAGGTGCAGGCATTGTCTTTTGGAAGCTATTCAGGTTTCAGAAGAGAATTTGGTGCTAATGTAGTCAAATTACATTCTAATATTAATTTCTAACATATAGCACTATAGTACAAAATACAAAAAGTGTAGGGAAGGGGGGGGAACCTAACCCCAATTTTTCCCTCTCATGCTTAGTACTGTAATGAACACACAAAGATAAAAAGCACCGGATGATAGTAAAAATTATTTTATGCTCATTTCTGCAACCCTGTAATTCTTTTTTATCCATGGGCTGGCATTTACCATTTTCATAATGTAGTTAAAAGTTTTACAAATTAAGACTGCTTCCTACTCGCTTTAATGTGATTCTCTGAGTAATATGTATTGTACCATAAATTATGAAAGTATGCATAGATTTATTCTACAAGTTAACTTATACAGATCTTGAATGCATCTTAAAATTGCCCCTCAAATCCCCCTTTATTACTAATATAAGCAATTTTAAAGTTACAATGGCTATTTGTTAATACAACTTCTGATACTTCAGGCACTTTGATAATTCCTTACAATTTGACTGGACCTTTGCATCAGTTTAATGCAAATTAGGTTTGACTCACTCAGGGTTTTATTAATCTAGCACAACTCTCGTTTGTAGAATTGCACACTCAACATAAATGTAGATTAGTTTTAGTAAGACAGTAAGCCTTATTTACGTACAGAGCAGGCCACTGAGACCAGGTTGAATTCACCGGGTCACCAGGTCTCACTATACAGTGGAGAGAAAAGCATAATTCCAAAATTAAAAAAACCTAACTGATCTTTAAACATCAATATTGTGTTCGTAATTTCAAAACTTCCTCTTGAATAATTAAAAAAAATATTTGACCTGTATCAATTAGGAGCAATTATGTATAAAAATGTTCACCTACTGCAGTTTGCACATAGAGAAATGATCACATTTTTAACAAGGGAAATGGGAAATCGCTATGGGATGCCCTAGTTAGATTAAATTAGCAAGAAACTTGTTACCAGAACATATAAAAGATACAGCATAATAAGATATGACCTTGCAAAGGAACCTTGGAGCCAATCTGTGATATTCTTCCCCCCATAACCCTTGCTAATTATCTGCAAAGTTAGCGACCCTTTTGTGGCAGGTTATTTTTCTTCAAATAGTGTGAGTATTTTCGCTTTTAAATATTTAATTAGTCTTATGATATAAGAATTGTTGCACATGCCAAGTGCTTCAATTTCCAGACTGTGTTCCTCCTAATTATACTCAGATTTAGGTTGGTCATCCCAAACCTCTCGCTCTTGTAATTATTTACTCCTTAAAGATCATTCAGTGAAGAAATATTTTTCACCCTTATGGCTCTTCCTTTCCACAAATGGCTTTTCTGGTCCGTTAATTACCCACTCAGAGGATTAGAGTTTGTAATAATGCAAAAGAACCTGCATGTAAGATGAGTTTTATAAGGTGAAAAAGAATAAATTGTTTTTAGTAAACCTGCCCTGGAGAACACCCCTTTTTGGTTATGATTTTCATCAACAAAGGCACTGTGCCATCACTAGGTATCTGCTGATTTCACAGGGTTATGGCAGTGATTCAGGTGTGCAGCTAAACAGACCTCCAGAGGCAAAATACATAACAAGAGTTGAAATCTTAGGCCCAAAGATAACTAATTTCATCACTTCCTTTTATTTTAGTTTTTTAAAGGTACTCATTAGACTACAATCTGACAGCAACATCGCAACGGTTTTTAAACCGTTTCTTCACGTTTCAGTCTGGGCTTTATGGCTTTATAGGAATATATGTTGAACTGATGACTAAAAACAAAATTAGAGCCTTTTGATTTCATCTGTTGATTTCTTTTCCCAATATGGTTTAAAACTTGAGACAGAAGTGCTGTCTCTTGTAGGGTCTTCAATCAACTCAGTAACAGTGGTGTCATTTTCATTAAAATGTATCTCAAAGTCCTTACTACAAGTACTGTCTTTTATTCAGCGGAAAGCCTGTCACAAAAGCACAGTTATTCATTATCCACAGTGATGTCTGGATCTAATTATCATCTGGAAAGCTCACTAGGCTTCCAGGTACAAGACTTCCTCAGGAAAGGTATCTTCCCATTCTTCTAACTCAAGAAGTACAGTGCTACTTTTTTCCCCTGTATTTTGATTTGCATTTAGATTAAATTACTTGTTTAAACTGTTTTTTTTTTTTTTTCTGAATCTTAGTGTGCCCAGTCTTAACCCAATGAAGTAGGGTGGATTTTTGTTTGTTTGCTTGCTTTTACATTTGCAGAAATGGGTGTCTTGTGGTTTTTACATACAAAATAAAGCAGGCTCACCTGCGTAAGAAATGTATGAAAAAATTCTCTAGCTCATCTCTATCAACTTGGAGCTAATCTTTAATTGCGACAGAAATATTTATAATCTAATCCTTTTATCAAACTACCTACCACTGCAGGAGTCTCATGTGTTTGCACAATTAAAACCCCCATGTTAGCTATATATAATACTGCATTACATTTAATGCAAATCCTTTTCTATTGAAATTAGCATTGGACTGACAGCAGGAAGTGGCTGATAAGAAAGCAACAAGGCATTGCTGATGGCATTCATGATAACTGAACACTAACTCATACGTATTCTGTCTACAGCATATTACCCAAAGTGCTCTTTTTTAAATGCGACTCCAGGAGGTTTCCTTTTGCTATATCTGTCACAAAGGCAGTGAAATTATCTAAGAAAGCTAAATATACAAAGTAAATGATGGTTTTCATGCCCATCTGTGATGCTGGCACTAGAATAATACACTGAAGGCAATATCTGTGCTGCTACATTCTAGATAAGAAAACACCTACAGCTTTGGAAGCATAATAGTACAGCGGAGTTCACTGTATATAAGAAATGAAGTTAACATCAGAAAGATGATGGGTAGAGAACTGGTCATTATTACTTTTAAATTAGAAAATAATTGAGTCCAAAATGGCTTGTTGTTAAACAGAAACATGGTCTCATACAAATCCTGGGGTTAGGAAGCACAGTTTGATTTATGCTGAAACAATAGTTTCACAGTGCTGATAAAATGCTTAGATTAAATACATTTTCAAAAAACTCTGTCCCTTCAGCTAAAAGTGAGAAAGAGAACATTATATTGGAAGTAATGAACGGTAAGGTTAAAGGATCTTAATTGCACAGACTGCCACTAATAATTTAATGTGGAAGCTTTTGCACAAGGAAAAAGTACATATCTTGCCAGATGAGATATTATATGTTTTTAATAAATATTAAGGTCTCTCACTGCAAGATGTTTAAGCTAAAAGAGTTTGGGCAGGGACGCCAGGTTCTTGTTGCATGTAGCGAAGGTCTGAGATTATAATATCCCCTACATTTGTTCAAAAAATGCTTTTTTTTAAATCCGCAATTCATCTTTTAAGGCTTTTAGAGACTATGTATGTATTAAGAAATCAAAACTGTAGGTATAACTGCCATACTTTAGTGACAAACTTGAAAAAATATATGACTCCAGATAGTAAATTTGAAGTGCAGAATTCTGTACCATAGTTGTGTTATGAAACAGATTTGACACTGCAAATTTATATGATATAAGAATTCCCCCCCATTGATGTTTCCCAAGCAAACTAAAAATATTACATGAGTACTGAGTAAAATATTCAGTCTATGCTACACTCTAAGACTGCATTAACTTCATAGCAGTAACTTGTTTTATAGGCTCAGTTCATCATGACCTATAAAATGTTAGGTTGAAGTGCTTTAAATATCTGCTAACACCATGTGCAAGTCTGGGAGTACAAGGCAGTGTGCTGTGATGCGGCAAAGACAGTACTCTTCTGAGAAACTAGCACGCACTTTTATGTCACTGATCTAAACAGGGTGAGCATGTTAAATAATGTATGACACAGGCAGCAAATCTTTATATGAAACTGAAGTTCTAGTTAGGATTTTTAGTTTTCTTTTAGCACTGAGATATTTTTAATCTTTTTTAAGACTACAAACCCTAAAAAGTTAGATTTTATTGTAAATGTAATAATATATATTTATATATACACATTTAGTATATTCAAGTATATTCAAGGTTATTACATTTCATAAAAGAACACTTTGTGGCTCCCCTTTAATTTGTGGGTCCAGATTTTGGGGGGGGGCAGGGGAGGGGAAGAGGTGTATTATTGGTCTACATAAAAAAAGGATAAAGACTGGAATTACTATGTCTTTCAGTAATCATGGTCAATTTATTAAGTAATTAGTTGCAACTTCATTATTTAAAAAGAAAGAAAGAAAGAAAGAAAGAAAGAAAGAAAGAAAGAAAGAAAGAAAGAAAGAAAGAAATTCTGTAACATCATACTGTTGCTCACATCTTTGGCCCTTAAACTTTTTCAGTTCAGTAACCTCATTAATGTCAAAATGCCATCAGAATGTCTGTCCAATTTAAGACTATAGCTTGGGCAAATGCAAGATCTATGGGGTTCAATAAAAGATGTTTTCTTATTGCATTTAACTAAAAAGCTTAATTGAAATACAAAGATCAGTGCGCTCTTTAAGTTCTGTGGAAGAAGTAAACTTCCAGAATGTGAAATGCGTACATTTCTACATTACTCTGTGGCCACTTTTTAACTTCTAAATCCTTGTTTTTCTTTCTTTTCTTCTTCTCTCCAGCTAAATTCTCTTAATTCTTCTAAATTCTATAGCAATAAATATTTGCATTATTAACACTGAAAGGTTTTTAGATGATGTCATTGCTAGCACTAATTTCATAACACTAAAAAGTTCTCATAATTCTACTTAAACATATTTTTCAATTCACATGAAATCTGTTAATTTAAGATCTACACTCGCCCTATCAATACTCATCTTCATGCACTTTTTTTTTTAAACATGTCAATCCTGTTTACAAAGTGATATTCAACAGATTTCCTATAGAGCAATGAATCTTAACAGGCCTTTTAATTGCTTCACATAGGAAACCACATTACTATTAATTCTTCAGCAACAGTATAAAATAAAACCATTGCTTCTCAAGCTCTAGAGCAATTAGACCTCTCGGCTATTTGGCTAACTCTGCTTCTTGATACCCAGTGCAGTTAATTATATTTTTTGATGTTAATAGTCTCTGTCAGTTTCGAGCATAACTCCTCTTTGATGAATATTTAAATTATATTTGAATAAAAAAAACCTTGGTTACATTTCATATTCAGCAGTCATCATAGCTTAATAAAGGTCGCCTCAGCAAATGTTGAGATAAATGTCTATATGAACACATGTATAAAAGTCCTAAATCAACTTATCAGATAATTTAGCTGTTTTGACTAGTATTATAGTGAATCTAACCAAACTGTTTATGGAAATATAAAAATAAATAGTCTTATACTCTTATAGTGATATTTTATGACCCCAAAATTGTCTTAGCTATTTATAAACATGTTCTTTTTATATATTAAATATATCAGAACATAAATTATCAATGAGACTATCTCAGGACCAGAAAGTCACCAAGTGAACAGAAAGTATACAAATTATCTAAAATAATGAACAGAAAGCTAAAAATTCAATGCACTGAGGGTAAAACAAATGTTGTCTCAGCCAAGTTCTCACTGTCATTAATCCACCAAATAAAGTGGCTAAATAACTTAATCATAACAATATGTATAGTAAGTGATACAATCTACATAAGAGATTTTACATACATTAGTGAACTCACTAATGGAATGCTGGATGGGGCCCTAAATCTGTAATAAAGTGATCGAATCTGAAACATACTTCTCACATAATGTGTGCATACAATACTGCAAATGAATATACTGCACAGAGTGATGAAAAAATATGCCCCAAAACACATATCCACCAATCTATCAAATAAAAACATACAGTGACACAAGAAAAGAATTTGGTCACAATTTTTGTTAGTGACAAAGAAAATAAAAACAGCTTAAAGATCCCAAATTACAAAATAAAACATCTATAAGCAGCTTAATAATGTATCCCAATTTAATTTTAAGTCAAATTTATTCTTATTGAAGTTTTCCAAATAGGTAGCCTATTTTAATAAGTTTAGGAAAAGTTCTTTCTTTTGCAGACTGTCCATTTCTTAAGACAATTACAATGCCAGAGATCAATCTACAAATCACATACTGCAGAAAACAACCACAGAACACAAAAAGTGAATAAACTTACAGTGATAGTTGTCTCACTTCACCCAACTGTTTTTCAGACTTAATAAAGTGAGGCTTTTGTATCCAGACTGTTAAAAGATACTGTGAGAGAATGATCGAACCATTACATCTATATAAATATTGTTCTTTTTTAAATGAATAAACCAAGCTTACCAATTTTTAATTTAAAATGAATGGTAGCAAAAATGAACATTGTCAAGTAAGGTTTTTTATCATCACATGGACATGACTGTTTTTCCCTCTAATAACGCAGCATGTTCAGTGGACTAAAGATTTTGGTGTGACTCAAATATTCAGTGCTATACCACTCTATAATGAACATCTTACTTCATAAAAAAGAGATTTGCACTTGGATCACTGTATGGTTTCTGTTTTTTCCTTATACTTGAGTCATAATTCAGTATCAAGCCTCATACACAGAAGAAAAGCAAAATCCACAGAGACACACAGCATTGGCTATGGTCAGAACCCCAATTTAAGTATGAGGAGCCCTTTAACATTAGGGTTACTCTATGTCCGGATTTTCCTGGACATGTCTGGCTTTTTGGGCCTCAAATCCCAGTCCGGGAGGAAATCCCAAAAAGCTGGACATGTCCAGGAAAATAGGGAGGGAGGGGCCAGCAGTGCTTGGCCGGGGGCCCCAGGGCCCGAGCCGAGCGGGAGACGCCGGGGCCAGAGCCTCTTGGCCTGGGCCGGCGAGCCACCATAAGGAGCCGCTCAGCTGGGGGGGGCCGGACTGGGCTGCACCTCCTGCCCCTCCCTCCCCCCGGCCCAGCCACAGCTTGCCTCCTGCCTGCCTGCTTCAGGCTTCCCGCAAATCAAATGTTCGTGGGAAGCAGGGGAGGGGCAGGGGAGCGAAGCGTTCAGGGGAGGGGGCGGAGTTGAGGCTGAGAAGGGGCGGGGCTGGGGCAGGGCTGGAGCAGGGGCGGGGCTGGGGGCGGGGTTGGGGCGGGGCTGGGACCCCATGGAGTGTCCTCTTTTTTGGACACTTAAAATGTGGTAACCCTATTTAACATCCACTTGAATAAATATACTCACGTGGGTGACTGTTTGCAGCATCAGGACTTATGACTGTATGTCTTCTTTTATGTGAGGAGTTTTTTAATAGCAGTCTAAAGGGGATTGGATGGCTTTGATAAACGTGTATGCTAAAGAAGAAGTTGTGAAGAAGATATCAGCAATCTGGTACTGGGCACCAATGACATGCCAAAACAAAATAAGGACCTTATATTTTACATTCGGTCATTTACTATGGCAGCATTGATGCACGTGCATTCAGGGCAGTAGTCATCCAAATTGATATCTGATATCAATATTACTACTTTTGGGATATAAAAAGGAGAGCAAATATCCAAACTATCCAGGGAACAGAAATAGAAAAATGCAGGTTACATCATACTATGAGACACATTTCACTACTGAGTATCTTTAACAAAGGCAGCCCTCATGCATAAAAGGAATAGCTACTGTAGTCATATAAAAGCACAAACAGCAGCAGGGGTCTGATGAGCCCTTGTCTATGACTGACAGACCCCCAAAAGAGAGGTGCTTCATACTCAACAACACACCTTCTAGAGATGAGGAGTTGACTAGGAAGTGTTGGCCATTATAATAGTTTTAAACTACATTAAGGAATGTAGTTCTGAAGCCAGGCTACACCCGGTCACTGAATCAAGTCTGAGACCTGTCAGAGGGCGTTAGGTTGAGATGCTCTAAAATGGTTTATTCTGGCAGAGCATGCAATATGCCAATCCAGTTCTGAAACCAGTTTTGCGTTCCACTGGTGCAGACAGGGCTTAAGAAGTTAAAGTGTTTCATTCTGATGAGATTAATCAGCAGGGATTGGCGATTGACACTCCTTCCATCCACGACTGGAGTCCAGGGAAAGATTTACTTCATTTCAATTAGAAAGAACCTGGCTTGTTTTCATTTGAAAGGAGATAATCTGATATGCCACTGTTTCTTTTGTAGGCCTGACAAGCAAGGAACATATGTAGTACTTGCAGGATGTGTATTCTGAGTGGAAGGGTATTTCATTTTTTCTTTCAATGATATATCACACACATTGATATGTGGAATGTAAAAAATCATTGCACTGCTAGGAAAAGATTGAACATCTCCTCTCTTTCCCGCTCTCTCTTTCCCCTGCAAATGAGTGTCCATTTTCTATCATATTTGCAGGGCTTAGGGAAAAAGGAAGAGGGACAACTCTCAAATCAAGGATCTAGGAAGTTTAAGTGACCTTCCTCCTATCCCACAAATAGAAAGGTCAAGGGAACAAATCAAGTAAATTGCTCTTCGATAGAACTTTGGCTGGAGTGCAGCTGAGTCTTATGGAAGGTGAATAATGGACACAAGAGGTTAGAGTATTACAGCATGGAAGGAATGCAAGGTGCCAGGACTGTAAACGGAACGTCACTCTGTTGTCACGGTGGACATGGTGATTGAAGTTGTGTGCTATCCTGCTGCGGAAGAGTAATATGCATGAAGGAAGATAAAGCAAGAATTGTATTAAAGAATTTCTTCCTTTAGTTCAGCTTTTGTGTCCCCTATTCTCCTACTTTTCTGTAGTAACATTTTATAAAGAAGTATTTCTGAAAGAGGGGAAGGTCCCTAATTTGACGTGTACCTTATGTACATCTACTCTTCTTATCTGTCTTCTGGAAAACAAACCCATGGGAATCTTTGTGCATTTTTCTAAAACAAATTTCAGTGCTGTTAAACAAACAAAATACAATCACAGTAATCTAGCACTCATGAGGAGAAAAACGGTGTAAGGGGCACAAAGCTCAGGAAGTTTCAACTCAAAGTTTCCTGTAATTTGTCCTTATTTAAGGATTTCCCCACAGATATCAGTATACCCCTGGAGGACCAGGGCATCTGCATGGAGGCATAGAATCTGCACCACTCGCTGGCTCCTCAGCATCAGTGACTTTCTCTCACTCCATCCAGACCCTCTTCACCACAACCGGACAGACACTTACTTGTAGGCAAGGCTTCCAAAGGTTGTATGGAGAGAGAGGGAGAAAGATGGCTCTTGGGCTCATTCCCCCTTTCTCTTATACTACATCTTTTAAGTGATATTTCCACAATTACCCTACCTTCTGTGGAACTTTTCTGAGGATACAATCAATATTTTTTTCAGAGTAAGGAAACTAGCTCTCTCTTGTGACAATTATTTAGTTAAATGCTAGAATCCACTCTTTTAAAAAACGGCTATGTCTACACAGCCTCTAAGTTCAGACTACGGGGGTGTGAATCGCAGCACGCACTAACGTGCTGCATAGTAACTCTCCTGGGGGGGTTGCTACTGGTGTGAACTAAAAGGTACCCAGTTCACATTAACATAGTCATATTTGAAAGAAGACTTAGATAACATGAACTTTACTAGATCCCTTTTAGTTTGTGCCAGCAGCAGCCATGAGGCGTGAGTTACTTTGCCGCATGCCAGTGTGCACTTCAACTCACACCCCTGCTATGTGCACTGGGGGGGAGGGAGAGGCTATGTAGGCATGCCCTTAAATTACTTTGTGTTAGTTTCCCAAAACACACTGGCAAGCGAGCCACATATGCATTTATTAGCACACTCACTGAAACATTATTTTAAGAAAAATAATTTTACTTGAACTTTCATTTACAAAGGCATTCTATTGTGGGCTAATTGTTGTATATGTGTATGTGTTCGCACGTGCTTTTAAGAGTGAAAAGATCACTTTTAGCTAAGGGTGATACCGGCCTGACTTTTTTTTTTTTTTTGGATTGCATACTTTTCTGAATCATTATAAAGATAAGAATCTGTGCCAATTTGATTTATTAATGCGAATGTCCGTTTACATCACTCTGGCAGTATAAAGGAACCATAGGTGGGTTTAAATGGCATTTACTTAAAGGCCCATTTACATTGCCAGAGTGGTGTATGGGGGTCTTAGTGTAAATGAGAGTCTGGCCCAGAAAGTCCAATATTATTAACAAAGGAAATGGTCACTTTTTGGTTGCAATTCAAAAATAATCTGGATATCTTTTCTATAAACACTTTTTTTAAAATGGACAAGCTATTATGACTGTGTGATAAATATCCTTTCATTTGGTGCATTCACAAGTTGCAAAGTTTGTACAGTTTTCTGATCATTTCTAATTTTTCCTTCTTTCAAAGGCCTATTTGAAACTGTTCTTCGTGGCAGGATACAGACCAGATCTCAAAGATCCAGGCAGCTGCTTGTAGAATAAAAATGTTATAGCCTTTATTGTTAAGGACACTGCATTTGATTTAGAAAGCTATTTTTGCTGTCCATTAACACTTTTCAGGCACTCAAATTTTGTTGTTTTTGCCTTTCTAAACGACCTATCAGTTCTGTGTGATCCAGAGTCATATGACAAATTTTCTTTTAAGCCCATTAGTTTCATTTCATATTAGTTCTACCAGGTCACAAAATGGTTAAATGACTTAGATCAAGTCAGTTGTAGAGATGGGCATGGAACCCAGAGATCCTGACTGGCAGCTTTCTTCTAATCACTCACCAATGCAGAAATTTTACCTCCTTGACGATCCAAAATTTTAAAGAAAGCCATGTGGTTTTTGGAATATGCATGCCAAAAGAAAGTGAACCACTTGTATTATATTGGCACCACACAAATCTCTGTTATTAATATTCAACAGGGTTTTGCTTAGTGCTTGTATGTATCATCTTCTAGGAATTCTGTTTTAAAATATAAGTTGGATAATTCACTTCAACTGTCTAATATCATCCAGAAAGAATTACCAAACATAAAAGGCATATTTTGTTGTATTCTATCCATACTTGGAAAGAAAGTGCCCCCAGCATCCAGAAAAATGTAGCTCTCCTAACAACCACACACATTTGAATGTTATTTGGCTTATTACAGAATGTCTAACTTTAAAACATATATATATATATATATAACATTCAAATGTTATTATTTAAATTTATAAAAACTGAAAACAAAGCAAGCAGGAGAAGCCATAAAATCTCCAGTGCCTGCCTCAACAGAAATTGGTAGTGATCATCTGCAGTTTCTCAGGGTCTGTAAAGCGAGGCTTTGAAGTTGACACTGCAGGCAGAAAGTCTTCATAGGTGAACAGGCAGTTTGAAAATAACTCAGGCAAACCATCTTAATTCTTCTAAAACTGACTTCTGAGTGGAATTTTTTTTTAAAAGTTAATTTTCAAGCCACCAATTTGTCTACAAAGAACAATATTAGCTAGTCATGTCAACTTCAAAGTCTCACAAGAGTTACTGGCTACAGCTGCACACAGGACACTTCACAAGCAAGGAAGTTCTTGTCCTCAGGCTCCTTATGTGTCTAATCTTTTATTTCATTTTTTTTTTAAATGTAAAGAAAAAAGTATGGGAAAAATAGTAAATTTATCCCTAGGGGAGGCTTGTGTAGTTAATAAGTATCAACTCATCCAGATTGTTTTTACACATAAAAATCCCACATGGCTTGGAACTACTACTGCTAGGCAATTATACTGCTCATTCTGTAACACATATTTTAGAAATAATGTTACATTACAAAAAAAAAAAGGGGGGGGGGGGGAATAACAAACAGCTAACACATAACTATATGAAATTGACCAAATCTAGAGTTGTGGGAAATACAGTTCTACCACACCTCCACACCCCACCCCACAACCCCATAGGGTTTTGTGGATGTAGGGCTGAGAGCATGGGGGGGGGGGGAGTGCTGCCAGGTTTTCCCTCCCTTTTTTAAGTTAATATTTTGAACTTCTGTTTACATGAACATACTGAACTGACTGGTCAGCCACAAACCTCATTTGGAACTGTAAGTATGCACTCAGGCAGAAGCAGAGACCCTCCCCCCCCCCCCCCAAAAAAAGGCAAATATTGCGTTAAGCGTAAACTACTAAAAAAATGAAGAGAAGTGTTTTAAAAATGACAAGGTAAGGAAACTGTTTCTGTGCTTGTTTCATCTAAATTAAGATGTCTAAAAGCAGCATTTTTCTTTTGCGAAGTAAAGTTTCAAAGCTGTATGAAATCAATGTTCAGTTGTAAACTTTTGAATGAATAACCATAACATTTTGTTCAGGGTTATGAACATTTCAGAATCAGGTGAAAGATTTTACACTAGAGTCACTGGATCTAATTTCAATCAGTGAATAAAAAATACTTGAAG
The DNA here is from genome assembly GCF_013100865.1 of Trachemys scripta elegans. Lineage (NCBI taxonomy): Eukaryota > Metazoa > Chordata > Testudines > Emydidae > Trachemys > Trachemys scripta. The sequence continues at coordinate 82,115,391 of NC_048305.1, forward strand.
TTAAAAGCAAAGTGTTGAAGAACATCAATGTTCTAAAATGGGCCTATTAGGAAAAAAATAAGAAAATTAAGAACTATCAAGAAACGTAAAGAAGAGAAACAAGTAAGTGGAAAGAGATGACCATGTCCAGTGGGTAGTATCAACTAACATTGGATGCTGAAGGAGATGGTGGATCTGTCAATGTTAAGAGAGATTTAGTTTGCCAGAATCTACAAGCTTCTAGAAAGTGTACATGGCTTCTGATATCACAATTCTATACTAAATTGGTTAGCTCATCTTGCTTTTTTTCTGCTGAGGTAAGACAGCAGTACACTAGTGAGTCTGATGATCCTCTATACTATTGTTGTCATTGAAATACAGCTGCGATAAAAACAAGTGCCTGTTTCAAGACACACAACAGCTCTTCAAAATACATTTTATTCAGGACCAGCATCAATTCACCTCCAAAATAACTAAGATCAATCACTGGTTATGCTATTATAAACAAATGAAAGATAAAAACTTGAATACTTGATAAGAAAGTTGCAACCTTCTTTTTATATAGCACAAATTGAGCAATGTTAAGAAATTATTGGAAGACAGAGGGAAAGTGCATTCCTACTAAATGTCATTGATTCTGTGTCTGAAAAAGAAAACCATAGAACATTAAAGTAAAAAATTCTAGAAATTTCAGTCAAGAAAGTAGAAAAAATGTGTGACACATGGTCTTGACCATTTGCTTAGACAACAAAAGAGAATTTTAAAAAATTGAAAAAGATTAAAACTTCTCAGATACAAACAATCTAAACCTCTGACATACGCAGCACACGATTTTTTCCAGTTGAGATATAAAGTAACACCTAGCCCAGTTCTGAAGATCATGAAAATTCAAAAATACTTCTGCAACCACCATAAGCTTCATGCGCATTGATGAAAAAACTGATGTCTCAGCTTCCCAATGACACTCTGGTGGAACTCTCAGGAAGACTGCGTGTTTATATTTGCATCCAACTGCCACAATCCTGAAACACGTGCTGAGCATAAAGAAGACTTTGATCAAAACACAACATGTATTTTACACAACAAGAAACTCTACAGAGAAGCACTACACTTACAAAGCAACTGAAAGTGGTTTCGAAGGGACTTGACAGATGACGCTCAGGCTGATGACACTGCTGCTGCAGTCTCAGTGGAAATCTGTCTTGATCTATTTAACAACAATGAACTAGAACCACAAAAAGACAATTCAAACTGATTCAGAGAAGTTCTGGAACCTTTCCATTAACTTGGCCAGGATTAGCTTTGGAGTCCTTCCACTACTGACCGCAAATACAAAAGCCATCAGGTGAAACATAATCTCAAATTCCTTAATACCCTTCTAGCATTTAAAATTGAAGATCCAGATTTCTACCCTAATTCTATGTCTATGAAGGCTGTTGTTACAAATAACAACATCAAAATGGTTGAAAAGCATGGAAATAAAACTGTGGAAAAACTTCATAATAGGCTAGGTACTGAAATACAAAATAAATTGGTGAATGTGTACTGGTATAGAAGGGAAGATAAAGAATAATAAGACAATAGTAGACCGGAGACTCAATTATTGTTTTTAGGCTTTACTTACAGAAAAAATGCCTTTTTATAGTATAAGAAAATATAATGAAAGAAATAAATCATAAAAGAAATACTATGCACTTGACATAAATCTTTTATGGTTCTCTCCATCTTTTTCTAGGCCTCCTCCCCTCTCCCCCCCCCCTCAAGAATAATGAGGGGTGTGTTTTTTTGAAAAGGGGGAAATTATATCAATCTTGACCAATACCCACTCATTTGTCTGTTAAGATGAGACTATTTGAAAAGACATGATTTTTTTTGCATTTTATAACAAAAATGGACAAAGCTAATCATATGTAGATATCATCTGAGCACTTACAAGGGAGTTTTTTCAGATGGTCTCTATCCAATCTCTGATGATGATAGGATGGTAAAAATGCCCATGACCAATCTACACTGAAGCTTCCACAATTGTTAGCACTGGCTGATCTACACAAGTATTAGGCCATGGCAGGAGAATTTCTGTAAATCTTCAGTGCAGATGCAGTCTCTGTGATGCTTTTGTACAGTAAGTCCCTTTTATTGGTGCTATGTCTCATACCCTGAAACTAACAGGGCGACTTGCTGAACGCCAGAGTGATAGTAATACCTGCTGAGCAAGACAGTCAGAAAGCAGTTTTGTCCTCTAAGAGGACAATATCTACCGCCTTTCCAAAGAACTGACCTGTCTGTACAGTGTTTTTAGTTTGATATGTTTTGTAGGTGAGAGAGGGTCAGTTATTGATCGTATTGATAGCAAGCATGGGCATTTAGAAACTGCTTAAACGTGCAGCAGCCATTTGAATACTTTTTGAGTGCAGTTTGACCTCCTGAAAGACCAGGATACAGTGACACTTCAAAGAAGTGAAATGTTTCATTCTCCTTGTAATCACCTGCCTGCTTTCTCACTTTTGTCACAGAGACTATAAAAGGAACTCAGAAAGATTTGCTGGTAGCTAGTTTCAATTTCTTTGTAATATTACTAGATAAAAATGATACGGATATTTTAATTGAGACAAAACGTAAAACAGTACATATACAATGCGTAAATTAATTGTGTGGTACACTTTTGGAAAACAGTAAATGCATTTTTACCTTTGTGTCATAATTTTGTAGGCATCTGGGAGGAAGCATTCTGTGTTTTCCATTTGGAAAGGGTCGGCATCACAAATCTTGTCATCTGTCCGTCCATAATTAGCACTCTCTATCATAATGACATCACTTCCTGGACACCGAAGGTCAATGGAGTAGCCTTCGCAAGACAGTTCCCTCCTAACTAAACCAAATGGTAGTGCTGCTCGGCTGAAACCTTAAAAAAAAAAATTAGGAATCAAATTAAAACAATGAGAAAAAACTGACAAAAGGAAAACATTTTCTGGCGTATGCATGGATGTTACACTTTCTATCCCATGCTCAAGGAGAGGAAAGTAACACAAGCCATTACAGACATTTTTTATCATATTCACAGAACATAGCTTTTGGCATTGTAATCGTATTAGCCTAATTGCAAAAGATCTTTAAAAATTCCTGAATGTTTTCCAAAGATCTAAATTCATATTGAATTGGTCCAGGGTCTCCCTTTTAGAAGCAGCGATAAATACAGTAATGAGGTATTGCCAGGCATAAGAGAAAATCAGAGTGAAGAAACGTTTTCAGAATTTCAGAATTGCTTGGTGGTTTCTTCTGGATTCTACACATTCTGGGCTTTAATTAAAAAAATGTTACAAAGTTAAGTTTTCAGTCCTTTGCACTGAAAAGCTACTGTTTTTACAGTGTAAATCAATGTGCTGCTGCTCTTTTATTGCACATTTGCAGAAAACTCAGCTAAACAACAGGGGAGAATTCTTCTCACAACCAATTCACATAGCTGCCGAGTTTTCAGAGGCAGGATCTTAACCTCCCCTTTCTCCACCCCAGGAGAACCTGTGTCTCTAAGGCTACGTCTACACTATGGGGGGGGGATCGATTTCAGATACGCAAATTCAGCTACGGGAATAACGTAGCTGAATTCGACGTATCTGACCCGACTTACCCCGCTGTGAGGACAGTGGCAAATTGACCGCCGCGGCTCCCCCATCGACAGCGCTTACTCCTACCTGGGCTGGTGGAGTACGCGCATCGATTCGGGGATCGATTATTGCGTCCCGACGAGACGCGATAAATCGATGCCCGAGAGATCGATTTTCTACAGCCAATCCAGGCGGGTAGTGAAGACCAACCCTAAGAAGGATAAGGAGGGGCAGCTGGAGGAGTCAGCTGGAGCATCTGGATAGATGAAGAAGTTGACTCGGTGGGAGTTCTAGTAGGGGGAAGTGCTTGGTGCAGCTGAGTGTGTAGTGGGCAGTGGCAAAAGAAACTGGTTGGGTGGGAGTGCCAGTGTCAGGGAGCCAACTGCAGCAAGGTCAGTCTCCTACCAACACACTGGGGCATAGCTGAGGCTAGCAGGGTGTTGCCTGATTGACTGCATATCCTGATTGGTGAACAGACGGAGCTAAACTACTATTTGACACCGTACATAACAGCCTGTAAGAGCTGCTCGGCAGACCTACATTTTAGTGTACGTACCTGTGCCATTTTGCATAAACTAATAGCACATTACTTGAGTAACAGCACTATGAGTAAGTATGTGAGTAATTTCTGCAATGGACTGCAGAAGTGTGCTGAAAAGTTCCTGCGTCCAATCAGGAAAATTCACCCCCTTTACAATTCCCCCCCCCCCCCCCCTCCCGAAATCATCTTCTGTCTGAGAGAATTCCTTAAAGCAAACCATTCCATTGAGGGTTTTTGAAGTAACATGCAATTATCTGGGGCACCAAAACCTAGGACTAGCTAATTCAATAGGAAACCTTTTGTCCTTTATCATCATTATGCAGTCAGTGTAGAGTTCTAGCATAAAGTAGCTATATGTCATATTCTGCTATACCAGGGGTTCTCAAACTGGGGGTTGGGACCCCTCAACTTATTACATGGCGGGGGGGCTGCGAGCTGTCAGCCTCCGCCCCAAACCCCGTTTTGCTTCCAGAATTTATAATGGTGTTAAATATATTAAAAAAGTGTTTTTAATTTTGGGGGGGGGGGTTTTCGCACTCAGAGTCATGCTATGTGAAAGGGGTCACCAGCATAAAAATTTGAGAACCACTGTGCTAGACGTACAAAATTTAACATAGATCAGATTGCTTTGTCTCCCTGACATAAAATTTGAACCCATCATCATCTTAAATTGTGGGATAAGTTAGATGATTTGATAGTACTAAATAACTTCTTTAAAAACAGTAGATACTTTTCGACAGCACCACAGATTTTTTTTTTTTTTTTTTAGCATTCTAGTAAAACTAGTAACACACTGTAGTACGGTTATAGTTAAGATTCCATAAAGGTTTCTGGTGTACACTAAAGGGTTAGGTATTTCAAGAATTACCTAATGTTTGGTACTCTATACTCTGAACATTTCTCTCCCTTCCATAAGCAAAACATTTGGAATAATATACAACTATTATACACATACAGTCATTAAGTGATCAGAAAGATTTTTGGTTCAGACATTTATTACACACATGCAAGACAGCATATGAATCATTTGGTATAGTCTATTTTAAATATGGTGTATTGCAGGGGTGGCCAAAGTTACTAACCCTCCGAGCCACATATGATAATCAACAGAAATTCGAGAGCCGAGTGTGCTTGCTGGGGCTTGGGGCTTCAGCACTGTGGCGGGGTGGTGGCTCGGGTCTTCTGCCCTGTAGAGAGAGGGTTCTGGGGGTTTCAGCCCCACGGGAAGCACCTGCTGAAGCCCCCAGTCCCAGCAGGTGTGCGTCATAGGGATGAAGCCCTGAGCCCCCACAGGGCTGAAGCCCCTAGACTCCTCTCCCCACTGGGCAAAATCCCCTAGGCCCTCCACCGGGTAGAAGCCCCAAGCTCCCCCCGCCCCCCAGTCTGGTAGGTGGGAGAATGGGGAGGTGGTGTAAGGGGCTCAGAGCTGCACTTCAACTGTAAAAGAGCTGTGGTTTGGACACCACTGGTATATGTATTAATACGACTGGCATAATTATTATTTATTTACAGTAGTTCTCACGCTGTGCTATGTGTTTTCCAACCAAACACAAAGAATGCCTAGTTTGTGCACCAAAGAGTTTATAATAATAAATGCATTGTAATAATAATACATAGCTAAAATTCAAACAAAGACAAACAGACAAAGAGCAGGTGGTGTAGCACGTGCCATTTTGGGGCATTTGGATGGGGGCATTAAAGAGAATATTGTCAAGTCACATACACACTGGTTCCTTATAGTCATGGTATCAGAAGTATGTCTTTAGAAGAGAATCAAAAGCAGAGAAAGTAGTGGCTTTGTGGATCAGCACTAGAAGAGTGTTCGCAAAATGGAAGAAAGCGCAGAGATGACTGGTGGAGAATTTGAGAATAGTGGAGTAACTGGAGAGGCAGAAGAGACAAGAGGTGACAAAAAAGACAAGGCCAAATAAGTACAGAAGGGCAGAGTTATGTAGAGCTTTGAAGGAAAGGACAATAATCTTGAATTTTATGAGGTGGAGAAGGAGAATCCAGTGGAAAGATTTAAAGAAAGAAATGATATGGTCAAATTGACGGGCAAGAAAGTGATCTTGGCAGTAGTATTTTATATGGACTAGAGAGGCATTCTTCCTATTGTGTTAGTAATCTGTGGATTAAAACTCCCATTGAATTGAGATGATGAGTTGTAAGATCTCCAAAAGACTTGTTTCTTTTAATCATGTCAATCTGTAAGCGAAGTCAGTTTACACTCATCCATTTTAATATTTATTAAAAACAGAAGAAAGAACGGTACACTTTAAAAAAAAGAAACTTGAAATTAAACTTTCACATCATCCAAAAGTCGTGCCCCTAGGTTTGACAGAACATATGATGCATGGCATCAAACACTAATATTAGATCTTTGCTAAATCTAGTCACAATGGGCCAAGATAAAACCAGAAGGTCATGCTCTAGTCTCTGATACATGAGTGTGATTCAATTACAGTCGACATATTTTGATCCAAAGTATATACACTTTAGCTTGTGACTCTAGCCTGTATATATTCTTCCTTTGCAACAAATTACTGCAGAGAAGCTACAGAATCTGACCATTACCCCATTCTGTGTCCCATAAGGGTGCAAAATGGGCAGAGGAATGAGATCCCCACAGATGCATATAACAGCTCCTCCAAACTAACCACCATGGGGCCCCAGCCATGCCAGGACTAGTAATAATGCTGCCAATGGTTGCCATTCCTGCATTCTGTGATTCTGAAAATGAATTCATCCAGGACAAAGTAGGGAATTAGTTAATTCTGCCTATGCTGCCGGATTTTTCCTGTGGCCTCCTGGCAGTTTGTAGAGGAGCGTTAGATGGGTGCAGAGCATCTTGCTTCTAAGAGAAGTTAAAGTAGCTGACAGTGTGTGGCTGACTGAGCACAGTAAGCCACTCCGTGTTTGCAGCATCAGGTCAGACACTTCTATCGTTACAGGGATGGTACTGAAAATCATGCTACATTATCTATGATGAATACAGATCGTTACCCTCATTTATATTTGCAACAGGAAATATACTGAATCCTAAAAATTCTGTACTGATGTTAGCTAACTGCAAATCTTATATCTAAGGGAAGTGGCAAATGATTTAAGTATCACCAATTATACATTGACCTATATTTCCACTCCCCCTTCCCTACATGCATTGCTCTATATTTGGGCTGACATTTCAAAATATTAGACAAGCTAACATCAGGTCACTCATTGGGTAACAGAGGACACTCAAATTATATTGTAGGATGCTACTTTGCAGAGAGAGAAGGCGGTAAAGCAGTGTGTTAGACAGGGAGGTCCCTCTATGGAATTTTTACAACACAATCACCATAAAGTAAGCAAAAAAAAAAAATTAAAAGTCCTGTAACAAAGTTGATGTGATCTTTATTCTAAGCTTCATTTATAATCTTTTGCTATCAACAAAGAAAAAATAAGCATTTCAACAAGCAGAGTGTAATTCAATCCATCTTACAACCCTGACAATCGAAGAAAGAACTAGTGGGAGGCCTTGTGAGTGAAAAATCAATATTGCAGCTTTGTGCCGTGCAAATGTGAACACTGCCAAATAGCAGTGCTTAGGGTAAAATGAACTGTTTTGCTCCATTTTCTCCTCTCTGAACAAATGATTTTGAAAAGACAGCTTTTTTTCCAGTGCTATAAAATGTCAAGCAATAACGCTCTGTGCTTTTGGTGAATGACTGGAATAAATACCTCTTGGCAACAGGTGCAGTGACTTAGGACTGAAATACATTCACATTCAGGAGATAACTCTTGATAAACTGCTACAGGATGGAAATTTGAAAGACCAGGGTTTTGCATCATTTCAAAGCTTTTTACAAGTAGTATGCTACTCTGACAATAATTACTATTGTCACTAGCAACTTTATATCTCAGGTGCACTTCCAGCCATTAATGTTTTGAACACCCTGCTTTACTAATGAATCTCCATTCAGTCTGCTGCCTGGATGAAAAAACTTTACAGTGCCACGCACATACTATTTTGTTAGACTGCAAATCAAAACAAAAATAAAAATCAATTTTCCTTGTTGTTTTTGCTAATTGCTTCCAGGCTAACCATGTCCTGGATGACACTGCTCATGATGTCTAAGAAAGCACAGTGCTAGCTGACAGTCAAGGACCTTTACAGTACTGGGGCTGTGACTGCAAGCACAAGCTAAACATTAACTCAAGTAACAGCCTATTGCCAACTGAAGCATATGCTACCTCCAATTCATTTGTGTTTATATATTTTAATCAGATTTCTTTCCTAAAATGGAAAGGAGAAAAATACTTAATGAGAAAAAGAACAAGGTTGCTGTCATGCTGAACACTCAACTTATAAACAATTTTCATGGCAAACATATGCCTGTTGCACATTTTACTTGCTCAAAGTTCAGCTGAGTGTATTCATTATATCTGAAATAATAAAATAAATCTGCTCTTCTAAGATCATGTTTCCAGTTTCAAGTAAGGCTAAAAGTAAGTTAATGGGGATTTTTAATGGTAGCAGGCGTTTCTTTGTGCATATCTATCATTGAGTCCAAAGAATAGTTTGTAAAGAAACTTTCCCCACTACTTATTCCTATTTAATTGCAAACTGAAGTACACATTGCAGAAATCTAATTTGCATGCTCTGCTTTACTAAGTAGACATAATGTGATCCACACTATGCTAAAAAATTTTACAGAAGTTTGCAAAACGTCATGTTCTGCCTCATTTACTATCCTGTTGTCAAGCTACTTAATCCAATTAAAGAAATATTTTGTCGGTAACAAGTTATCTAAATTAATAAAAGCACAAAGAGAAGTTAATAATACAGTTTTGTGCCCACTCGCATACAATCCTTTTGAGTTGCCAATATTAACAGAATACAACAAGCTTAATATACAAAGATTAAAAAAAAGTTACCTTGGAATTTTTCCCCATGTAAAGAAAAAACAAAAAGAGTAATATTACTGGCAACTATGAGTACTACTTGCGGTTAGAACCTTGGTAAAACTTAAACCACCAGTAAATCTTCCTGGAAACACAAAATTATTCAAAGCGAAAGAGTGCAGTCGTTGAAGGTATTATGAACATGAAACAAAACTGACCAGGGTGATTATAAGAATGAAATGTCAGTTTTTGTGTTATTTGGCTCTTATGGAAAGGTCTTTCGGAAAGAGCACCTCTTTTCAAGAAGAACGTTTACAGTTGTCTCTCTCACAATCGTTTATTTTATCAAATCATGAAATACAATTCAAGTTCCAAACAAGACACAGTGATGCATGTTGAGCAGAATTTCAATAATAACTTGTTAAACAAATGCAAAACTTGATGAAAAAGGTTCTTTTATTATCCAATCAAAACAGGATAGACTGGATGAGAATATTTTGTAATTCTGCATTCTATAAAAAAGCAGATATGTATGAACAACTGTGTTTAGAATCCTTCTCCCTACTTTTGAAAGAATGCATTATGTGTTTAGGTATGAGAGAGAGAGACACAGAGAGAAGAGGGGCAGTTTACAAAAATTATGGGAATTCATAGCATGGGCTCACCAAAGCATTTGTAAAGTCATGCATCAAACCCTCAGAATCCAGAAATTCCTCACAGGATCGAGCTAACACCACCACGAAGGGTAGTCTCTCTGTCCCTCTCCCCCCCCCCACCTTTGGGACACACGTGGCAGTATATATTTTATACAAACAAGCATGTTATTTTGTTAAACAGCTTCTAAATTATCCAATACTGGTCAACAGATCATGCTTTGCAGTAGCAAATACCACAAAGATATAGGCAATTTAAATGACAAGTGTGCTATCTAATTCTAGCTTCAAAGGAAAAAATCGTTCTGGCAAGCATGTCTATTAAAAGATTACATAGGCACAATAAGAGCTTCTGATACTACTCCGAGGTCTGGAGTTCACAGTACTCAGCTCTCATTTCAGTGAAATCCACTAGATAAAATGTAAACAGTATGAATCAACGCCACAGTAGACAACAGCCAGCTGTTCCAACCAGGATAAAAAAATATGCAGAAAATGACCCCTTTTTAAAATTGGTTGTCCTGCCATCATCTTCATATAGAGAGTAATGTTTTCACATCAGAGATGGAACAAAGGAATGTATCTAAAAGAGCATCTAGAGAGAAAGGATTATTCACTGCTGAAAACCCATTTTAATAGTCCAACTAAATGTAAAGCATCTTATTTCAATTTTTAAATCTTTTTTACCTGATTGCTAAAAATGATCTACTGTATAATTCTGATGAAATTACATGACAGCAAAGACATACTTATTATTTGAACTTTAACAAAAGGTTAAAAATCCGAATATGCCACCTGATCCTTCAAACCCATACTCACATGAGTTGTCTTTACTCTGTCATTCAAGCAACAGTTCTACTTCAATGAATTACTCTAATAAGTAAGGACTACTGGCATGAGTACAAGAGTGCTGCATCGCACAATTAGTAATGACTGAATAACTTATCTGACCCCTTATTTTATTTTACAATCCCACTATACCAAATCTGGAAGCCTTGCCCTTTGAAAATAATAATGTGCACTTACTAGCAATTTTCGTATTCAAAGCACTTTACCAACATTAAGTAATTAATGACAGCTTTTCTCAACAAACTCCTCAGATGAAAGGACTAAAAAATGGAATTATTTTAATATGAAATCTAAAAGTCATTTAAAATTTGGAAAACGTTTGTCAGATTTTAGTATATTTCAAGGTTTGCTGTAATAACATAATTACAACAGTTGGCAATTTTGTATAATCATATAGCAATTTTGTATATACATAAACATATAGCATGGAAGCCTCTTTGAGGCACAGCCTCCAACAGAATTCTGGCTTCCACTTCACTGAAGTATATTAGAATCTGCCTTTCATAATCTCTTTTCCCCTGTCGTTCTCAAAAACAATCCTATGAAGCAAAACATGATTTTTGAGGCCTACCTGATTTCTGCACCAGGAACTGGCTGGGCAGTGGAACCCATTTCTTTACTGTAACTGTGACAGTTCCTTCTGCATGTGGTTAATTATGGCGGATACCTTATTTAAATTCTCCTAGGCAGCTCTCTCTCCTTAATCAAGAGGGCCAAAAATCTAGCTTTCCATGGCAGCAGACTTCCATTTTTCTTTCTTTAAAACAGCAAGAGAAAAGAGTGCTAGATTGACAGCTCCATAAACTGAAGTCCTCTAATCATCCAGAACAAGTACAGCACAGACAGTGGCAGTGCAAGCTTTCCTACCCTACTCCGGCACGCCTCAACCTTATTCTGAAGGGAATCACTACTATGGGTAAACACACAGACTTGTCTTCATGCCCATTTAATCCTTCACCTGCCTGCAGCAATTGCCACAAGGGTGCTAATTAACACCACACTGTGGTGGTGTTTTTTGCACTTGAATGCCACTGCACTGGAATTTGATTGAAACCACCAATTAATTCAATAAAAGCCACCAAACCAGGCACTTGACTCTGGCAATTTCTGATCACTGCCAACTTGTGGTACATAGGAATCACGTGACCTAAAGGTGAAACACTTACTAAAGGTGAAAAAGTCCCATTGAAATAAATGGGCATATGAGGTATTCAATCCTCACACAGGGCCAAATTTTATGCTCAGATGTATGCGCATCCCCCATTTATTTCAATGGGACTTTCAAGCATCTGAGGGCAGAACTTTGTCCTCCAGGTTTAGAATGATCCCAGCCTGAAGCCATTCATCTATCCATGACACTCCCTTCCTTTTGCCAGTTTGGTGCCTGTTCCCAGGTGACAAGTGTCTCCTTTCTTTTTCTTTACATTGTAGGCACTTGATCTTTTGCCTGTTGAAGGAGGGCACCCTACTTTTCTACTTTAGCACTTAAACACATAGTACCTTTAAAGCTTCTCAAAACAAATCAGCCAGAGGGTGTCTGTCAATTAGTCTCTCAGAGCTTATCCCCCATGGTTAGCCATCAGTGCACTTAACTGAACATGCTACCTGTCAGGAAGGAGAAGCTTCTGAATTTGGAACAACCTCAGTGAGGGCTGAGACAGGGAGGCAAGCCACACAAATGGTTTCTGCGTCATAAATTCTGTGCCAAGAGGATTTCCTGCTGAATTGCTTCCTCCCCACAGGATGTTGGTAGCAAAACTCAAATATATTGTAATTTTTGTATTTGCTTTAAAATATCATTTCTTGGTAAACATTTATATTTCAAAATTCTCTCACCCAGTCCTACTTGCCTGGGAACTTCTGCTAACCATAAGGTTGGTAAAGAGAAAAAACAAAACAAGAGCATAAGCAATCTTCAAAAGCCTCTGCTGAGTTGACAGTTGGACAAAGGCAAAATACCTTTTTTCCCAAGCTTAAAAATACCCCAAACCTTGAATAAATAAGTTACACACAGTGATGCATGAATGTGCAATCACATTAAAAAAAAGGGTAAAAATTCCGTATGAATATGCACATTAGTGAAAGTCAAATCACCCTACAGAAGATCAAAATATTGCTCAGGATGAAGTTGCCAGTAATGACTCATTGCCTTTTGTGTGCATTGGCTTGTGAAAGGGTTATAACTTGCCTTGTTCAGCTTAGCAAAGTTTCTACTTTCAGTAAAAGTTAAGGATCACATTCTGATGCTCTTACTCATTTTGAGTAGTAACATACTCCACAGTTATCCCATTAACTCAGTACTACTCAACTTGAGTACAGGTAACAAAATATCTGTCCATAAGTATTTTCTGTATTGACTTTTATGAACAAGGAAATCACCTCTTAGGCTATATTTTCAAAATGCAGCATGCTATATCTATGTGTGAAAACTGAACTGAAAATATACGTCCACGCGTAGGCTACAATATGTGAGTTTACCTCTACAATTTAGGACAGTATTCACCAAAAATAGTGTAATATCCGCACTGTAAACAGTAGCATCTTTGTACAAGGGTTATTGTACAATAAGAGATTTTGTACAAGAGATTATTGTACAAGGGTGGATTTTGTCTTGTTTCTTTTAGAAGTGTAGACTTGTGAAACATTTTTAAACAGGCTTAAGTAACAATGGGTGTGTGTACATGTCCTCTGTTCTTTTGGTGTGTTCTTCTAAATGTATAGAGACAGTGTGGAGACTATCATCACATGTGTAATTTACAATGAAAAATGTGTTTGGTTTCTATGAAAGCACGTCACTTCAGACAAAGTTAGAGTGCATATACATTTATTATTAGCATAGCAATACCTACTTTCCTTCACTCTACCCTCTAAAATATTTCTAGTGGACTAGATTAGGAGGAGAAAGAAGAACCCTTGTAAATATCAAGAAGCAAGATCCCACTGAGCAAACTGATAGCCAAAATATAGCAGATATACATTTTTAGAACAAGCAGAAGAACAATTTAAAAAATGTACTTTATGGCAAATGCAGTCACTTCAGATATTATCAAAAACAGAGTAGTGAGTAATCTTGAAAAATGCCTAGTGTCAGACTGAAAGACCAAGTAATCTTTTCTGACCATATTTTGTATGAAACAATTACTCTGTATCTCTGAGAAAATACCTGAGTAAGGGGAAATCAGACACCTACAATGTGGCATTAACCAACTATAGGGGAACTGTACGCATGTGTCCACAGCCTCTCTCACAGATAGTGAACAAGGTTCCCAAGAGATTAAGTAATTTAAGTCACACAGGTGGAAACTGAACCTAAAACCTCAGAATTCAAGTCCTGTGTCTTAGCCACAAAACTACCCTTCTTCTGGGTACTCAAATGCTATGGTAATGAGTGCACTAGAAAGTACAGGAACTGCTCTCAGCTCTTAGCCAGACAGTGTTGGCATGGAGAGCATACGTGAGCTCAAGTGAGAAAGCATGGAAATGGAGAGGGCCCAGAAATAGCCACCCCAAGACACAATCAAAAATCATTTTTCTTATGAATGCATGGGACAGAAGTTCCATGATTAATATTACATCGCTACCTCGATATACCGCGACCCGATATAACACGAATTCGGATATAACGTGGTAAAGCAGTGCTCCGGGGGCGGGACTGCACACTCCGGTGGATCAAAGCAAGTTCAATATAATGCGGTTTCACCTATAACATGATAAGATTTTTTTGGCTCCTGAGGACAGCATTATATCAAGTTAGAGGTGTATTTACATTAGAAGGTAACAACAAGCACACACTTCAACCGACTAGAGACAGGAAATGTTTACATATGCTAATATCGTCCTTTTAAGAAGCATGCATCTAATAGCTGATAAATTGCACTTCCAAAACAGTGCATCAATTTATGAAACAAACTGGAAAGCTGTTTGTGAGATATGTAGAAATGTAGGCATCATGTGAGTCCCACAAACTAGACAATTCACTGCACCATTATTACAGTCTTGGAAAATAAGGCAATTTCTTCACAGATTAATTCACATTACATATACTGCCAGACTTGCCTGCAATTTTGTTTTTGAAAATTCTTGCTCTAAATGTCTGAAGCAAGTATTTCAAAAAGGCAGCCATCAAATATAACAGATCTGACTGATCTACTTTTTTTCCATCCCACCTAAAACTACACTTTCCTACTGAAACTATCAAAAAGCGTGTTCTCAAGACACACTATTTAGGTGTACAAACAGTAGGATGGGTTTTGCAAAAAGGAGGGGATAGCTTGTGATCTAATCATCAGGTACTGAATACCTCAACTTCATGGAAGTACAAATCGCAGCAGGGCTGATTCCACCTCTAACTGCTCTCAGGCAGATTAAGCGGAGCACCATTCTGTTTACTCTGCTGATCTTTCAGTTTAGATGTTAAAAGGGGGTTCTGCTCTGCTTAGACAGTAAAGAAACCATGAAGCTTTTTGTACAAGTAGGGATTTTCCCAGGCATCCACAGTTACCGGAAAATGCATCTATTTCTTTGCATTATGCATACTTCTATAAATCAATTGTGATGTATTTTTCACTTCTGCCCTATTTTGAATATGAAAGCCAGAGTTTTAGCTGCTGTAACCCAGCACTGCTCCACTGAATCTGGCCCACCTTATCTTGTTCTATACAATATAATAAATTTGCTGGGTGAAATAATATTTATTGGGGGGAAAAGGAAATCCTACTACTTTCCTCAATGATGATTCACATTTATCCAACAATGCAAGTGCACTTTGTAAACCATATGCAATATTTAGGAATCACTTTACTCAGCAAAGAAATGCATCCACCTCTGAGGTAAGGGACAACATTACACAACTCTTTGGAGCTGCTGCACTCAAAAATAATGGGGAAATTTAGGGCAAAGCAGAATCTAATTACCCCAATTAGGCCCTGATCCTGCACCATTAAAGTCAATGGGAGGTTTCCATTGACTTAATGAATGCAGGAGCGAGCTGTTAGAATTTGGTCAGATCACCCAGACTCAACACCATTGTGCTCAGGAAAAATGCAACGGGATCATTAATGAGCCTCATTGTTCTGTTTCATTTAAAAAGATAGTGTCTTTAGCTGCCAGTACCCCTAATCAACACCATGGGACATTGGTTTAGTATTGATTTAGGACTTGACACAAAGGCCACTGAAGTCAACAGGAGTCTTTCCACCTATTCAGGGTATGTCTACACTTAAAACACTGCAGCTGTGCTGCTGTAGCACTTCCATGTGGACACTCACTGGTTCTCCCGTCACTGTAGTTAATCCACCATCCCGAGAAGTGGTAGCTAGGTCAACAGAAGAATTATTCCTTCAATCTAGCACTGTCTACACCGGGGGTTAGGGCAGCAAAGCTACATCGCTCAGGCGTGTGGATTTTTCACGCCCCAGAGACATGTAGCTATTTCAATACAAGTTTTAAGTGTACAGCCCTCAGTGGGCTTTGGATCTGCCCTATGAAGGGGAAAGTGCCACCTCCTGTATCACTTTCAACATACCCTGCATTCCAGTCCAAGCTCTGACAAACATAGGACTTTGCTTAATTTATTATATTGAATGCAGCAGATGCTTCATACCAAATATGTAATAAAAAACATGCAACCCAGCAAAGTAGTTTTCTTAAAAATTTATTTAGGAGGCCCCAATTTCAGCCTCAACATGCAGTGAGAGAGGCTTTCCAGTGATACAGTAACTCCTCCTCACTTAACATTGTAGTTATGTTCCTGAAAAATATACATATTATATAAATGATCATGTCTGAATAGATAATGAAATTGTTTTTTAAATTTATGAGAGATAAAATGTACCATTGATCACAATTTGGTCTAATTTTACAATTCAAGAAATATATATCTGAAAAACACTTGAAGCAATTAGAAATCCATATTTAACTGTGTTTACAAGGTTTCTGACTGATTATACAAGTAACTGAGTCTTTGCTCCAGAACACACAGAGTTCATGTTCAGATGACAAAGTGTCCACCTTAATGAAAAAGTAAAGTTAGAAAACAAATATCTGTTTAATATCTATATGTACATATTCTTAAGGGTAGCTAAAAAATATTACTATACTCAGCAAACAGAAAATAATTTGAAACAGCAAACTGCAAAACAAAGGAAAGAAGGGGGGAGGGATAGCTCAATGTTTTGAGCATTGGCCTGCTAAACCCAGGGTTGTGAGCTCAATCCTTAGGGCCACTTAGGGATCTGGGGCAAAATCAGTACTTGGTCCTGCTAGTGAAGGCAGGGGGCTGGACTCGATGACCTTTCAAGGTCCCTTCCAGCTCTAGGAGATAGGATATCTCCATTAACTATTATTATTTTATTATTAAGCTGGGTCACAGGAGAAACTATTTTGTTTTCCTACATGTCTGAAGAAGACTGAGTAGTGTCACTTGTTGCAAGCCAAGGCATTTGAAAAAACCTGGGGTGGAGAGGGGGGAGAGTGAGCACAGATGTCTATTATCCTTGTTAGTAAGTGTAGATTAACAAGTCATCACCCAGTATAATATCCTTTGAATTTCAGTTAACTGTTGTCTAAGCGACCTGCCTAAAATTCCACAAAGCTAAATGCTGAGCCTAATTTGTAGCTGTTTCAGCGCAACATCAATTTGGGATAGTTGCAGTGTAGTCATAACAATAGTGCTGGGGTATTCAAATTTGGAAGGGACTGGACATATGGAAATCCCTCTCCCTAATTAAATCACAGAACGAGGGTTTGAAGTGGTAAATAATAAATCACAAAGAATCCTCAATCTGGTTGTCAAGGAAACCAGTATGCCTCTGCCATAATTGCTGTGAGCCCCATCTTGCCCTTTTTGACACCAAGCCTTATCATGCATTCTGGTCAGAGACTGAGAAAGTAGCTTTTCTATTCCTCTCAGGCAATCACGTAACATGCATTGAGCTTCACTGAACAGGGCCATGCTACCACACAAACGTTGCATTCAGCACCATCCTTTTTTTATCTGTAGACAGTAATTAACTAGTATAAGCTCTAGTATATTCCTATCAACCCTCATATTAGAAATGGAACTGAACTACTTGACAGTGCTTTGGATGTTCTCAGCAGCTGTATTTACTAGAAAGGCCTCCTTAAGTTATTGTTGGGAAATCTTGAGCATTGTTATCTTGGTCTGTGACAAGTCCTGGGAATCTCCAGTTTCTCATTGTTTCAACCCCAGTCTGAAAAACATCCACTAGAAGAGGTGACCGACCAAGCTCTGATTTTAGAGCAGTTATGTAGGATGATCATGAAAAAGACGACCAGGAAAAATGAAGCATACTCTACAGCAAGTGAAACCACGGTGCTTAAAAACCAAAACCAAATAAATATTAAATCTAATCTGATGCCCTGCTATTTGGGAGGCTTAAAGTATAGCTTCTCTCTATTCTCCCCCCGTGACAATCACTTTTCATAAATGTAAGTCTCAGGGTGAGTAAGTAGCTAAACTTTATCTTTTCTTCTTCTTCTTTTTTTTTTTTTTGGGGGGGGGGGGGGGGGAGAGCAGACTCATGCATCATCAGGGTTAGTGCCAGCTGGGGTTGTAGCAGATAAAGCTACTCCAAAGAACAGTAGCCCTAAGAGATGAGAAGAGGGGAGGAAAGTATTTTTCCCCACCCCATCTCCCAAGAAATTCTGTGCCAGTTTTCAGAGGAGACACCCCCAACTTTCGAAAGAGAGGAGAACTGCAAAGGGGCTAGGTAGGCGCACCCATCATATCACTTGCCTCTCAGGAACCTGGAGCAGGCAGAAAGGGGGAGGGCATACTGGGTGGGAGAGAGGAAAGGCCTCCTGCTAGGAATCAGAGAAACAGAGATTGGAAAGAGATCTGGAAAGGAACGTTTGGTGATTCTTCTCCATTTGCTGGTTATTGGTTTCCTCTTAATCCTGCCCCTCTCTTACAGTTCAGCAATGGTTCAGCCACCCTGCCTCACTATCCCTATTATTGTGCTTCTCTTTCATCTTCCCTCCCTTCATTTAAACACTCCTCTCTCACTCAGACAATCACTCCCTCCCCCTCAGTCCAACACCAGTCACTGACCACCAAAAAAACACACTCCTAAAACTAAGTTCTGTAATATAAACAAAACATGTCAAGATAAACAAGATGAACCCTGACCACTTGATCTGTTCACTGTATAACTTTCCCTCAATCTCTTTCTGTTATTTTAGAATGCAAGCTCTTTGGCGCAGGGAGCAATGTCTTTCCTTCATGTTTTCTAAGTGCCTAGCACAGTGGGGCCTCAATCTTGGTGAGGGCATTTGGTCACCACCACCACAATATACTGGTAACAACTTTAAAATTAAAGGAAAATATGGAACAAAGTGATATAATAATAGTTTTTGATTTATTTATCCATTGTTTTGCTTTTAGCGACTTGTTTCCTTTTTTAGATATCGCAATGTACACAAAGAACATCAGAATTAAACGTGTTCAATCTTCAGAGAGAAGTAAACATAACCACATGTTGACAGCTACTTCCTTCTGTCTATTCATCCACTTGTTTATTTAGCTTTATTGGCTCTACCAACTGTAATTGTTTTGTCTGTCTGTTGGATAAGCCAAGCATCTCAAGATAAGATACAGTACAGAGCACAGGTTTTCTACTGCTGTAATGTTCAAGTATCCCAGCAATTTATTCCACATAATTACTGATATGGGAAACAATGGGTAAAATCTTTGTTCTAAATCATAGTAATGATGAGTACTTCTGTGATTAAAAGATCTGTGAAAAAATGGGATATGCAAGCCATAAGATGCAGTAAATTCTGGTTCTACAGAAGGCTTCTCAGAAAGTTTGCCCATATTTGTGGTTAAAAGAAAAATCTGCTCCCAGGAAATGAGATGCATATCAGTCATAGGTTCTCCTACTCATGTACATTAATTCACTCATGTTTGTCAACCGTCATGATTTCCCAAATCTTTGACCTTCATTCCAGAGCAGCTGGAACTGAAAACAATGTTTGCCTACAGTTCTTCACTTCTGCTACTGAAGGGTGCCACTGTTGGTGCACTTGCCGCTCTCCCCAGCTGTCTTCACAGGTCATGTGCTTATTTCCTCAGTTCCTGCTCTAAGGCCTGGTCTACACACAAGTTTTTGTAAAGCTTTAGCTATTTCAGCTCTGAAGCTAAGACTATTTCTACACCAGCACTTACGTTGGTAAAACATTTGTGGTTCAGGAGTGTGAAAAAACACACACCCCTCTGGAAGACAAAAGTTTTAACTAAAAGTTCCGGTGTGGACAGCGTTCCGTCGGCAGGAGCGGTGCTCCCGGTGATGAAGCTACTGCCCCTCGCCTCTCTCCGAGTGATAAAGAGCGGCTACACCGCACACCTTACAATGGCGCGGCTGCAGCAGCACAGTCACGCCATTGTAAGGAGTGCGGTGTAGACATAACCTAATATGATGAAATCTGTGCAACCCCTTAACACGCACTCAGTTATATCAGTAGAAAGGTGCTTGAATATGCATAGCTTAATTTAATAAATTTATGGAAATACTCTCTTATGGAAAGCTGAGTAGTCATTTCATCCTAAACAATCCATTATCTTCCCTTTTCTTACCCCCTCCAAACACATTGTACTCCAACCTGTCTTCAGCTATAGCAGCTGTTGTTGGTAACGGCAGAGCAATCCCCTATACATATAAAAATTAAAATTCATACTGTCTGGCTAAAACATGTGCATGACTATGCTTAACCAAAGTTTGCATAATAAAAGGCCAGTCCCAAGCACGTATTGTATCATTTGGGTACAAACATGTTCCTTTGGAATACACATTTGTAGCATCCACGGGAGAAAATACAAAGACCTTTGTCTGATTTTTACAGCTAACTTAATATGACATAATTTAGCCAGGATTTTATTCTTATTAGAACAATTGATGACTTCTTAATTTAAACACCATGACAGCAACACTTCCTTGCGTCTTTTTTGCTTTCTTTTATAATCCTGAAGGCTACTCAGCTTTCCACACCAATTTATTTTTTCTCCTTCCAAGAGTTTCACATTCTATAAGTACCATACCAGGTGTCATATGGCTGGCTTTCCCAGAGATACAATTCGCTATATACACGGAGATCAAAATGATCCATACCTTGCACCTTCATAATCCACTGTGAAAAAAATACCCTGGCTTCTCCTGTTGGTAGGAAGTCTGATCAACCTGATATTTCTTAATCTGCACTGTTTTCCAGGTGGTCAATTTGATTTGTCAGTGCTTTACAATCTTTAGTATTCCCTGTTAGAACAGCACTGTATCCATCAATCACTGTATCCAGGTCCTCAATTTTTCTCTTAGCCTCCCACGCTCCTGAGGTGAAGCTTTCAAAATTCTTACCCATTGTAGCAGTGTAGCTTGAATTGCTAAACATTTACTAATATCCTCTGAGTTTTTAATAAGCCATTGTTATATTGTTTGATTAAAAAAGCCTCTTTGGCATGAAACCAAAAGCAGGCAGGCCAGTCTCCTAATTGATGGACATCCAAAAGTGAAGTATACAGGACTCTCTGCCTTTCCCTATCTTGTATGACACACACAAAGTGTCTCTCTCTCTCTTTCTTAAAAGTAATTAAAAGAAACCACTTGCAAATAATAATAAATAAGAGAGATCATTTTGGAGGAAATTATATCTGCTAGCTTGGTTTGCCTACATGAGTACTTATTCCCCCAGTTCCCACTATAGTTTTTCCTCCTAAGAAATTAAGGTAAGTGTAAAAAAAATATACTTTTTTTGTTACGAATTACCAAAACATTTCTAGAAAAAGACTGCTGGAAACAGAACAGAGATAAAAACTGGAAATACTCTGAGAAAGATTGGCTAGGACACTAATTGACTCATAACTCTTCCATAGGGCCCCTGACTGGAAGACTGGAAGGAGATAATCATGTGTTGCAACCAATCCTCCAAACAGCATACATGGTATTCCCCTTCATGAAAATTGCATGTACTCTATATTGAGGGGAAAACTCTGGAGGCAGAAGAATTTTAGATTGACATTTTTCTTTTTTGAACTCCACTACCAGAGCCTCTGGTGGCATTAGAAATATTTTCTTAATCCCCCGTTCAAAGCAAAAACAAACAAAATTGTTTAGTATCAGATACAGGAATAAAAATGTTAACAGCTGTGCATTACTTGCATAATTGTAAAGGTTACTATTGCTAATGATTTAGAACGACAAAAGGGCTCTCCTCCTTTCTCATGCTAGTTTTATACACACAAACCAAACTGTAGGCACATCTACATTCTTTTTTGTACTTTATTTTTCAGCCTCTTACTCTTGGTGAGCACAACCTTCCTGCTTAGGACAGTCATCTCCAGCTAGATAGATGTACACCATCTTAGGCTGAACTGCTCCAGAATTTTCTAGCACACATGAAGGAAGGAGCTGGAGCTACCTCACAAGTGGCTACTGGCATCCCCATTTGAAGCTTTTCCAACATCTCATTCTCTGTGTGGGTGATAAATCAGCCATCCTCTTAGACAAGCTGCATTCACAACCATTGCCAAATCTATGAGTCTTATCCAGCAAGAGTTACCAGAGCTATCATACAGTGTATCTGCTTTTACCCTTGCCACCAAAGGACAAATTTATCATTGATATGAAATAATATTGTGCCTGCTGGATTGGGGCTCAGAGACTCAAATGGTCCTTAAGTCAGGATCTCTGAATTGCTCCAGAGCCATCAAAAGCAACTACCCAACCACAAGTAGAACAATTCAATGAATTGTGATGGATAATTTCAACTTTATCTGAAACATTTAAAATTCTCTCTCTCAAGTGGTTTCTATGAGTTTCAACAAGTGACCTTTGCAAAGTGTAATTTAGAGAACAAAAACAAAAGTTACCTTGTAAATTAAACTGCTTCAACTAGAATCTGTTGTGACCACAGTGCATATTAACATGGCAAGCTCTCACAAAAATGTCTTTTCCAGTAAAGAAATATTTTACTTGTGTGTTCAAGTATAGAGCTATAAACCATATGAGACCCTATTTATTTCAAATTTCCCATGATGCCATTTACTCCAGCTTTTAACCTTTTATGTGACATTGAGCTATTTTATAATCATAAAGTAGTAGAAAAACCGACCTGTTAATTTGAAATGGACACATTACAACGTCTCTCCCTGGTGCTATAATATTTTAATTTCTTTTTTCAAGACAAACCAGTTGGAAAGTGACCATCTGCTAGGGTGTAAGTACTATTCAAGCAAAGTAATGAACAAAATGTCCTCCTTTCCCAGCAAGAAAAGGAACATTAAC
This sequence comes from Trachemys scripta elegans, assembly GCF_013100865.1. Taxonomy (NCBI): domain Eukaryota; kingdom Metazoa; phylum Chordata; order Testudines; family Emydidae; genus Trachemys; species Trachemys scripta. The sequence continues at coordinate 82,138,195 of NC_048305.1, forward strand.
TGAAAGGAATTCAGGAAACAAACATATGAGGTTAACAGACTGCTTCACCACAAAGTAAAGTCTCCATTTCTTTAATTATTGCTAAATCTAATGACTACAAAGAGGATGATACAGAAAGTAACATTGCTGGATATTATGCACCACATACAACAGTACAAGAAATTTTGAACCTTTAGGGGAACAAAATTTAGATGATTGTAACTAAACTTCCCATTTTTTGACTTCTAAGCCATGTGCAAATGCATGTTGTATACAAATAAAAAAGCTCTATTATATACTTCAAAATGAACAACGCAATTTGAACTTTGGGTGCATTTTCAATATTAAGCAGAAACTGTCTCCCCCAAGCTTGTTTTAGTCTTATGGATTTTCAGTATTTCAGTTGATAATAGGTGAGGGAAAGGAGGAAGACTTTACTGGCCAAATTTTCAAGGGAGCCTCAATAAATCCTTCATATTTATATGTGCAAAACCATCTGCATTAACAGTCAATATACAGTTCCTAGCACAACTGGGCTCCAATCTATGTGATATTATAATACAAATAAATTAATAATAAATCTGTATACATAAATTTCATCTATTGCACACGCATATGTCAGTGCTCAGAAAGCATGCACAGTTCTTTTCACGTGTAACTTTGTATATACATAAGTGGATAAAGTCTGACCTTAAAGGGCACATAGAACTGTAGTGTGCTATTTCTCAAAGTTACAAAATAAATTATTCTATTTTAGTTTTCAATCAAGATGTTATTCATCTCTGTACCTTCTCAGCATATTTACAAAAAATGGCATTGAAGACTTAAAAGAAAAAAGAATTAATCTTGACCATATCTTGATGTTTAAAACATAAGTCAAATATGAGGTTTTAAAATGTACTATATAGTTGCTTTTTATTTTGCAGTATAGTTTATTTTAAAGGTTCTTCCCCTCCCCTGCCCCCTTGACCCCTCTGCCCCCCAAAAAAGCATCAAGTAACCTAAACCTTATATAGGCTCATATACCAGCAAAGAAAGACTTGGTAATACCCCACATCAATTTGTCAAATAAATGTATAGGTCTCACTGCTTCCCTTATTTTTAAATTCATAACAATAAGACACTTTATGCAGTGTATTTCTCAGGGAAATGGTAGAATACGTGTCTTATGAGAAAGTAGAAGTGGCCAGACAAAATGTTCCTGACAGTCGAAATATCTACAATTTGTGACATAGCCAGTAATGGGTACTGCACTTCTGGGACTGTTCAACTCACTCTCCTTTTAGCCTTATAACACTACACAGGTTACAATAAACACAGAAATACACTGCCTATTGGGTGCCTTCTTAAATAGTTTCATACCTAGCATTTTTTCTGCCCTTTCTACTTTAATTTCTTTTCTTCTTAAACTTCGTCAGACATGCTCACAGTGACACCAATTATTAGAATGGCTTCAACTAGAAATAAACAAAGGTTGGCAGTTCAATGATACAGGCTGAAGTTATTCAGCTGTCTCATCCACATAGCTAAATTTGCACCATTTTTGCTGAATTAAGTCATTTTTAAGAAGTACCCATTACTGGCTATGTTACAAATTGTAGATATTTCGACTGTCAGGAACATTCTGTCGGGCCACTTCTACGTTCTCATAAGACATCTATTTACCAATTACCAATGTTGAAATTCCCATTCAAATACATGGTGTGGTGCCCCACAAATCATGTCATCATAGTTCTCCACACACAACTTGCACAAATTCAGTGGAAGTTTTTAGTAGAAATTGAAGGGAAGAAGGACATCATTCAAAATATATCTTTACTACTGGGCAGATATCTACCTCAGAGTCCTCTGTGTCACTAAGCAAGATGCAGAACTGATTTAAGGGGAAAGTTTCAGCCCAAGACAAAAACCACATGATTACAGAAACTAAGCAGAGGAAAGTGGGCTCCTGCAAAGATTCTTAGATACCATGCAGAATTTAAGAATCATAAAAATGGATCCACTTCAGTTTAGACTGTGTGAAACTCAAGAGGTCAGAAAGAAAGTGCATGCCAGATTATACTAGAAGCGCATCTTACTGCAAAGACATATTATAATGATCAGTTCCCTACTTTGTTCATATGATTTTATATATGGAAAATCATTAACATTCTTTTTTGCCATTCTATATATTTAATTGAATTCCATCAACACTTGGTCAACTAAACATGTTGTTTAATTTTGAAAGGATTTAAAAAAACATACGTCTGACTTGACCCCATGTCCATTTCTTCTTAAGGCAAACCAATTTTATAACCAGGATAACACTAGAGGATGAGCATTGTTGGGGAGTTGCTCACTGTCCTGTCATACCCCGTTAATGCAACTTTGATTTGCCTTTGTTCTGACAGTAGCAAACAGCTGCTTGTAAATGAGCCACAGTCCCTGGGCTGCCTCCCATTATTCCACACTTTTGTCTGACAAGGTCACTTGCTGTGGGGATTTTGGGGAGAAAGAGTGTGCAGCCTATAGAATTAGAGTTAAACCACATGCAACCCAGCTTGAATGCTCTTTTTTTCCCCCATAGCACCAGCAAAGCAAGAATAACAAAGAGAAAATCTTTAGTTCTGTGAGCAAACTTTTTTCTCTAGTGTTGATTTAATAATCCTCAAACTATTTTATAAAAAGCAAGTCATGTTTCCATAAATTCCTTTTCATTCAAAGCTGTATGGAAGTTATATTAAGAGATGGATTTAATTACAAAACAGGATTAACAAATGCAGATTAATATTACATTGTTCATCCCCAGAAGCAATATGAGACAAAACGATTCCAGCTAACTGCAACCATAGCAAAAACTGCAAGGAAAAGACTAAGATACAATCTGAAAGGTTTATGCCAGTTTCTGTGGCATAAACCTTTCAGATGTTTATTTTTGCTTTGAGCCAAGTTTGGGGTAGAAAAACTAGACCTCCAGTAAAAAGAGTCTCATAAGCAAAATATTATGTTTGCTGCTCTTTTAATGAATAGCAGACATTAATATGTCTTGCAAGTTTTATAGTTTTGAATCTTGCTATTAAAATACAAAATCAGTATCTAGCCAAAGTTACTGATGTTATGAAATCATTCCCATCTTTGATTTTTCAGACTGACCAGTGATATTAAGGAGAGTGAAATCTGTCATTAGGGTGTTCCATCCCTTTGTGCCAATTGTTGCTTTTGAAGCCACGCAGGAACAGGGATGGCTAATATGATGGGAGGAGACAGCCTGTTGCAGTTTTCAACCATGAATGAATCATAGTGGAGTCCTTTCAAAATGTATGGGTACAGAAAGGGGAGGTGCTAGCTTAAAATAAATCTGTCAACTTCTTCAAGAAGGATCATATAAAACAAAGAATGGAAATCAGTCTAAAAGCCCTTCTATAGCTGTCACCTGGCCTATCCAAAGAAACGTTCCTGATGATTTTAATCTTTATCTAATCAATCCAAAGAGTAATTGAGCTCTTCCTGCTCACTGCCATTTCTATCCTAAACAAGTTTATGTCAGGCCACTAGAAAAATGTTAGATACGCACATCAAGTAACATACTTAACAAAAAGGATGCTGCATCTGCATTAAAAGTAGAAAGCCACACAAGTTACCTTTCAACATACTAACATCTCTGTAGTCTTTGACAAATTTTGGTAAAAGAACAGATACATAAAATTTGCAAGCTTCACGGTTAAGTAAAGAAACTGGCAGGGAATTCTAGACAAGTTCTCCAAGGGTCTATCTGAATGCATTCTCAACATTCTGAAAGGGAAAGATTATGTTTGCCACCACTAAAAAAAAAAATCAGCTTTTTAGGCTCTTTCCTGTTTCGACTAATCCATTATATCTCTCGTTCTTGGCCATAAATTCTTCACCAGTAATTTAAGTTCAGATAAAATGGTCTTTCCAAATTTCAATCAGAACTACTTCCTTACTGACAAAAAGTATTTACACTATACTTATTTAGTGACATATATTAAATAGCATGTATTCCAACTGAATCACATTCAAATTATCCAGTGCCAACAAGAATTCATGTAACAAAGAAGAATCTAATGGTAATCAATTATGACAGCCCTCACTTCCCAACAAAGCACATTGAATACATTCTAGTACAGGGGTCGGCAACCTTTCAGAAGTGATGTGCCGAGTCTTCATTTATTCACTCTAATTTAAGATTTTGCGTGCCAGTAATACATGTTAATGTTTTTAGAAGGTCTCTTTCTATATGTCTAACTAAACTATTGTTGTATGTAAAGTAAATAAGGTTTTTAAAATGTTTAAGAAGATTCATTTAAAACTAAATTGAAATGCAGAGCCCCCGGACCGGTGGCCAGTACACAGGCAGTGTGAGTGCCACTGAAAATCAGCTCGCGTGCCGCCTTTGGCACGCGTGCCATAGGTTGCCTACCCCTGTGCTAGTAGTTCACTATTAGAGTACAGGACAGGAGATTGTAAGCCTCATTTGTATTCAAAGGAAGGCAAATCACAAACTCATTTACATCCCTCCATCTTCCTTATTGCATGTCAACAGCAGGTGGTCTATCAGTAGTACCTTTGAAATAGGTAGGTGTCTTAAAATGCGTTCACATTTCAGTAAAGACCCTGACTTACAAAACAGACCCTGAGCCTCAACTTTTATATTTTCTTTGTGTAAGCTACAATAAAACATGAATAAATACAGTTCTTACTTTGTTCTCATTTTAATCTACCTTGCAAAAACTGGTTTCATGCTATAAATGTAGTCAACTTAATCTGGCATGTTAGAAAAGAAAGCTGTAGATTAAACCCATTACAGGTATGATCATGTGGCACAACTGGCAGGATATGCCTCTTAAATGACAGATGAATAGGTGCCAATTTCTTCCTTCCTTCTTTGCATACACACAGGATAAATGTCTCAGCAATCTTTGTTAAGATGATGAGTTCCTGGAACAAAAAGATGAACTAGAGTGGAGATCAAAAACTCATTCTTCAGCTAAAACCCTATCTCTTTGTAAAATGACAACTGGCAGAGGTTTGTTTGCAAAGTTGTGAGTAAAATCCATAATAGAGTAAAGCATCACACTAAGGGCTTTTTTCAAATATTTTTAGGATCATTCAATGAAGATTGGTTCTTAATTCTTTGATGCTTGCTTCCAATTTTCCCAAAGCCAGTACACTGTCAGCGGTAGACAGGTTGGGGAAACTACTGCCCTGAAAGTATTAAAATCACCATGCACTTCTAATGCCATATGTCTGCTATTATTCACTGTGGCACTGAAGCATTAACAACAGTCAGGCTAAAAACACAAATGTCTGTTGTCAATCAGGACCAATTTCTGATAAAGTGTGAACAAACATTCCACAAGATAGGAATCAAGGGCATCTTCATGCCCAAAACCATACACAGCTAGCAGTAAGCAATATTAAATGTGTTTATACAAAAACAAGATAGATTAAATAAACTAAACCCTGTGTTCAAATGCTTTTGCTCCCTAATGTTTGCTTTCACACTGACAGTTCTCTCAGACTCTCTAAGAAATTCAATGTATGCATGAACCATGACTGGGGAAATAATAAATTAATGCTCTGATGTCTGGCTTCAACCTTTTTAAGAGTCTTTTGAAAGTGAGCACAGATGTCAGTAATAACTCCCCACAGATCACACCATACACCCATCACACTAATGCAGCCTTTTCTCCCTCCCCATTCCTACCCCCAGTTTGCAAGGATGGGGGAGAGATTTGGCTGGACCAGTAGGTGAATGATGCCTCTTGGTGTTCTTACTTGAGCAGGAAAGAAAGGGAGCTCCTGCCTCTTCCCTTCTTTGATAGCCTCATGCTATAGCAGGGCATTAGTTCCCACCCCGACACCTAACTCATGTGGAACATCATTCGTGACATAGCTCCCTTGGGTGCTTGTTTCCTTTCAGACATGCCCAGGGAAGAAGTGCCGGTAGACGTTGCAGGAGCTGGATCATAAGCCAACCCAAGAAATGGCAGCATCAGCTGAGGAGTGATGGAGCCATAAGACTTCCTGGCCAACCCCCACCCCATTAGGCAGTGACCACATAAGGCTTGGTGAATGCCCTGAAATGAGTGTGTGCGTTACCTTTTAGGACACCTCCTTGATTGGTCTGTTGGACTATGGCACTGCTGGCTCCAGCCTATATCCTCCCTCGCTTTGATATTTTCCCCTTCTGTAGCGAGGGGGTAATAAATTCGGTACTGACCCCTGCCACCCTTACTGAAGAACAGAGATGAACGAACTCTGTACTTTCTTCCTCCACCCCTATTTGGGGCAGGGATTAATAATAAACTCTGTACATGTCCCCCCATCCCACATGTTATGGGGGCTTAATAATAAACTGCATTTCCCCACTTTGACAGGGGCAAAGTTAGTAACCTCTGCATTTCTTCCCCCAATGGGGAGCCAACCTGATGTTCTAGCAGTACTATTTGGTCGAATAGTCTGATAACATGTATAGCCTGACCAATCTGAATAGAGATTTTGATGCTATTTTCATATTTTGTTTATTCTCATTTCTCCAAGATGAATCAGGGTTTTTTTCTGGTCTGTAATAAATGCTCTGTTGGGGGGAAGGGTTGGGAGGGAGCTACTGGGCTAGTCAAGGTCAATCAGGCTTTTTTTAAAATATGTACCATTAGGGAGGGTGGCCAAATTCCTTAGGAAATCAGTGATCAGTCACGGAAGGATATCTTATCCTTCTGCCAGACTTTTCAAGGAAGAAAGGATGCACCTGTTTTTACCAATGATTTGATGTGTTTTGTGTAATTTAGGGCATATTTATGTCAGTTTTTTCCATTAGCAGGAGGGGGTTCCTTTTAGGTGCTGGCAGGTGTCCAGTGCAGGTTAAACAAGAAAGTGGAAGCCAGAGTAGCTGGCTGCAGGCCCAGGCACTATCCAGGTGGCAAATGGCTGGACCATTGCTCTACGATGCATGGTAAGGGGAGAGGCACTTATCCCTCTCACAAGGAAAGGGAAAGGGGACATCTTGGTCCTGGACCTCACATGGATTTCACAGCAGAGGAGAGAGGAGGTAGCCTCCTCTTATGGATTTAACTGCCTGTACTACCATTCGTGAGCTGCACTAGACTTGGCCTGTCAGGTTTGTGTGGGGAGAAGCTGCCTGGCAGTTCCTCCGCTAGTTCTGTTACATCATAGGTAATAAAAAGTTGTGGCCTTCGATTTAACTAATTCTGCATGGGGAGTCTTAGTCATCACAACTTCCAGACCAATGCTGCAAATATTTAAAACTACTCCTTCTGTCTTTAGTTTCACTGTTATTTACTGATTAGAACTGATATTTAAAAAGGAAGTGAAGATTATCAGCAGGCATTTGTTTAAGCAAAAAATACCCCCACAACCCCCAAAAAACCTCTCACCATTGCACACAGATTTTTCTTTAGATGGTCATCTTTGTGCCCCTCAATTGTGCTTTTAACCAGATGTCATATGGCTTCAGAGTAGGAATCTGACTAAAACTGGTGTGAGGTCAGACATCAGTACAAAATCTTAAAAAAAAATCCTACAAACACATAAGCAAGCTCCCCTCTCTAAAGTTGTTGTTTTGGCTGAAATACTTCCTTATTTATCACGCAGACATTTTTTTTAAAATGGAGCCTTACATCTTACCCTTGCTAACTTTTTTTCCTTAAACCTCATAGCAACAGCAGATGATTTTTACACCGTGAAGCACAAAAGCAAAGGTGATCTCACCAACAATGGGAAAAAGAATGCTTGTATCATGATATCTTCACCCCAAGTAGTGTACCTCACCAGCTGGCATGACACAGAGAACAGTATGAAATACCTCAAAAGGGAACAGTAAACTAAGTAAAGTATAGGTAAGATGAATTAATGCAGCACTAGGGTTGCCAGGCGTCCAGTTTTTGAGGCCCAAACAACAGCTAAAATTATGTATTTCTGCCATATGAGGTGCACCAGTAACAGAAAATCTCTCCACACACCCTTCTCTGCTCTGCATTTCCCTGGTGGCTCTGTATTGGCCGGGGGGGGGGGGGGGGGTGACCACTGGATGGACCCTCTGACCAAGAACTCAGTGTTTCCCTGTATCCCCTACTAGTGGCTCTGGCTTGGCTACATGCTAACTACAGCAAGTGGGCACTGAGGCTTCTGCCCTGCCTGCCTCTGAGTGTATTTTTCAAGCACACATCCCACATACCATACCTCAGGTTTGGCTCACACTGAGGTAGCTCACAATATGCACTCTTATTACCAATTAGCCTTAAGTATTGTTTGCAATAAATAAGTTCTATTTAAATGTGTAGTTGTACAGGTCAAATATTTTCTGTAATACACTGAAAATATGTCCTTATGCCATTTGCTTCTTTAAAGATTTTCCAATATAAACTACATTTTCCCACTAAATACATGAATACATTTGTCATATTTTACATGTGATTGTGTATTTTACAGTTGTTTGTTACATCTTAAGGGTTTATGTATATACATATAAAAGTGTACATGAACTTAACTTAGACTTCTGTATGGCATTTGACTTAAAATGAGACATTCAATTTTAAATTTAACAATATGCAAAATCAAGGTAGCACATAACAGATGGATTAAAAACTGGCTAATAGATCTAAAAAAAAGTGCAAATGGGGGATCACCCAGTTGGGATGTTTCCAGTAAAGTTCCACAGGATTCTTGCCTCAATGCTTTTCGGTATCTTTATCAATTATGTGAAAGAAAAAATAAAATAATTGCTGGTAAAGTTTGCAGATGACACAAATATTGGTGGAGTGCAAATAAAAAAAAGTTTTACAGGGTGATCTGGAACACTTGGGAAGGTGGGTTCACTTGAAAAACACATATTTAATAGAGTCAACTGCAAGGCCATATATCGAGGAACAAACAACACAAATCACACTTACAGGAAGGGGGAATGTATTTTGGAAGCAGTGACTCAAAAGGATTTGAGCATCTTGGTGGATAAGCAATTGAACATGAGCTTGCAGTGTAACGTGGTGGCTAACAGAGCAAATGTGATACTCAGATGCATAAGTAGGGCAGTTCAGAGTAGCATTGGAGAGTGACAAAGGCAGACAAAGGTATAAAAAGATGCAAAAGATGAAACAGACTAAATTACATAAAAAAATTTGCCCCTTATTGCTAAACAGTAAAGGAAATTAGCTATTGGAAAAACACACTTGGGGACATGGTAGATTCTTGTCACTCGAGGTTTTTAAATCAAGACTAGATATCTTTCTAAGAGAGATGCTCTAGCTCAACCAAAAGTTACAGGCTTGATAAAGGAATCATTTGGTTAAATTCCATGACCTATGTCGAAAAAAATGATCATAATGGTACCTTCTGGCATCTCTTTATCTACTGAGCAGCATGCTGTCATGTGTGCATGTATTTTGAATCCTTCAACTTCTATGCCGAACATAAAGCCCAGTTGCCCAGATTATGCAGAATTTGAGAATTTCATTCTCCTTGAGGAATTAGTTTTAAAGGCCTTCAAACCCTCTCAATATAATCAATGGGAGTGAACTCAACTGGAGTTTTTTGTACACAGAAGTTGTGAATCAGGTCTTCTCTTTGAGATTTGCAACATAAAGACATTTCAACCCTTAAAAATTGAAATAATAAATCCCTCTCTGAAAGTGAAACTGTCAAACTTTTCAGATCCAGTCAGAGGTGAAAGTAAGCTGGTACGGTCTGGTACGGCGTACCGGCAAGAGCCAATACGGCGTACCGGACTGGACCGGCTTCCCAAGCAGTGATTTAAAGGGCACGGAGATCTGGCCGCTGTGGGGAGCCTCTGGCCCTTTAAATCACCACTGGGGCTCTGGCAGCTGGGCTCGGGCGGCACTTTAAAGGGCCTGGGGCTCCCTGCAGTGGCAGGAGCACCGGGCTCTTTAAATCCTCATCTGAGCCAGGCTGCCGGAGCCTCAGCCATGGCAGGGCTCCAGCGGCACTTTAAAGGGCCTGGGGCTCCCCTCAGCAGCGGAGCCCCGGGCCCTTTAAATCACCGCCGGAGCCCTGCCGCCCCAGGGTGGCGAAGGCAGGGCTCCTGTGGTGATTTAAATGGCCCGGAGCTCCGCAGAGGCCGGAGCCCCTGGCCCTTTAATTCGCCCCTGAGCTCTCAGTTACCTCTGCAGCTGGTAGCTCCGGGGTGATTTAAAGGCCCTGGGGCTCCCAGCCACGGCCGGAACCCCCAGGCCTTTTAATATTGAAAGGCCATGCCTCTTCCGGTTGAGGCCACGCCTCTTCCGGTTGAGGCCACGCCCCTGCTCAGGACTCTGGCGTACCGGTAAGTCCTTTAAGTTACTTTCACCCCTGGATCCAGTGTTGGTGTAGAAGTGTCAGTGCCAGGATACTAGCGAGATAAGGTGGACCAACGTCTGTGGGCCAGAGACACAAGAGCTCTGTGTGGCTCAAAAACTGGTCTGTCTCTCACCGACTGAAGTTGGTCCAATAAAAGATATTACCACACCCACCTTCCCTCTCTCAACTTTTTACACTCAGAAACCAGGCACACTATCTCTTATAAATGTTTTAAAAAATATTTAATAAGCTCATAGGGAAGTGCCTCTAGATTACAACTATCTCTTTTGGGAGTAAAAAGCGCAGTGTGGATAAAATCAGATTTTTTTATTTAAATTCAATATAGGTTTTTTTAAATGAATCTATTTAAAATTAAATTTGAAATTGACAACCGATGTTAAGGCCTAAACGTCTTATAATCTACTAAAACCATTTAAACTAAATACAAAAAATAATATTAAGTAGTACATATTGTCTGCCAAGTTGTAAAGAAAGTCAAAACACTGCACAGGTGGAAGTCACTGGCGAAGCACCTAAAACCACAGCCTGGTGAACGCAATACCAGCCTTTCACAGCAGTAGCCTCTTCTGCAGCAGTAGAGGGAATATATTCTTCGTTTCGCTGTACTCAACTAGTTCAGTTCAACAACTAGCTCATTCAAAATTATGGAACTTTGGGAATTGCAAAAGCAGGAAACCTTGTCTTCCTCTACCAATTCGTGAATAAAATCTCAGTCTGAGAGGATAAGATTTACTATTTCTAAAATCTTGAAAGACATAGTAACCAGAAATAATCAGTTAAATTCATTAACTACAGACAATACTTCATTTGTCCAATAAATCAGTCTTAAATGCAAAACATTATGATAAAATTTTTGATACTTTTCTTATGTTTTAGCACATTTAAGATAGCTTTATTTAATTAAAAATAGATAAATAAAATACCGTTTTCATGCATTTTAACTGAATTTGAATGTCTATCCAAATAGAGCCTGATGCAAATCACAAGTAAAAAAACCTAATCATTATCTACGAAACAAGAAATGTATCATTCACCATTTTATAAAATAAAAATGTAAACAATAATAATCTGAATAAATTTAAACTAAGCTATACAATTGCTTAAATAAATGGTATGGAATCATGTATTCTCCTGGTTAGAAGAAAGAAGCAACAAGTCTAGAGAAAAGGCTATATTTAGCTGCAAATCAAGATGATTTAATGATTACCAACTAATGAGAACCAACCTTTCTTTAGGAAAATAACTAAAAAGTACACGTGCAAAACACCATTAAAATCAATTACCTTAAACTAAGGTTTTCTGCTTGTTGATTTAAATCATGATTAAAATCAGCAAGTTAAATCACCTTGATTTTAATTAATCTGGTGGAGGAGAAGGATAGTGGTAACCACCATTGCTACTGCCAGAGTTAAAGAAATGTCAAAGGATACTATTTCTATTTTGCCCTTAAAAAAATAAAAACCCCAGACACCTTTGTGCATATTCTGCAGCTACAGTTAACTAATAAACACTATTCCCAGAGAGGTACCAATATCAATCAGTGATTCACAAAGAAAGACATTTTGGCATGACCAGGAATTAGTTGTTACTATTGTTAAACAAAAGCAACCATGTTAATTCCAATTACAACTAAAAGACCGAGGGGGAGAGGGGACAAAAACTATAAGATAAATTTTGCCCTCAATTACACGCATACAACTGATAAATGAATTCAGTAATCAAAGGCGGAAGTTAGACCAAAGTTTGTCAAATGTAAGACACAGAAAATTGGTGTAAAACTAAAAATATAAAACTTAAATTGAGCTTTTAAAGTATATTATTTCCTCAATTGTTAGAAACAGTGTTCTATGTAATTCAGATCTATAGCATAAATTCTTTAGTAACTTTAAGACACCAATTTATTTTCTTTAACTTTAACAATTTATTTTCTAGCAATTAAAGCATTTACATGCAATTTATAATGATGCATTACCATACCCTGCTTACCGTTTATAGACAGGATAGCTAAGTCTATAGTAGACTGGTGGCTCTTTGGAGCATCTATTTAGGCCCCAGGATGACATCGCATACATTCCAAAACATCACTGCTAGATGCATGATGTACCTTATGGTTAATAGACCAATTAATCATGAAGATATGCTTGCAAGAGACGTTGAAATCTTGTTTGGATAATGAAGTAGAAATTACAGAATGTCTAAGCAGAAATAGTGCTGTACAAGCACAAATTGAGCATATTCGTTATGGTGGTACAATCAACTTTTCATTAGAACTTTTTAAAAAGCCATTATGTGACAAAAACGTAATTATCAGTTTACAAATTAACAATTATGGATGAAAAACAAATTGAAGTATTTGAAGTAGATTGCATAATCTGGTAAAATATTTAGGGTCACATTGTGTAGTTCTGAGGATCCATTCATAAATAAATGGTGTTGGTGGGTGGGTGGGTGACAGACAGATGGCAAAAATGGCACCCTTCCTTTTAATCCTAGATTGGGTCTGCTGATCTGGCAGTTAAAAAAAAATCTAACTGAAAACTGGGCAAATTTAACATAGAAGCTATTGAAATACATGAGTAGAACCCACAATACCATTTTACAATCACTTTTCAGAGTTGAATTGTACTTTAAAGAACACTTGAGTCCAAACCTGTGAAGTATTGGGACTCCCCTGTAATTGAAGAAGGGAATTTCCTGCAGATGCACTCTCGTGTTTTTTTCTCTGTACTACCTCCCCCAGATGTGTAAGGAACAGAGAGGCCTTTCATAAGGACAGAGAAAAGATAATATGGCATTATTCTGCAACTTTATATTTACTTCCACTCTAGTGATGTTTCCTATAAGACGCACAGATTTATTTTTATTGTTCGCTCTTTTTCTGTAAAATTCCTAACAAACCACTAATTGGGCATAAACTAAACTGCTCTGGGTATCTAATTTATCTGGGGATGCTCAGAGGAAATGAACAGAGGAAATGAAGTTGCCCTGCCTCTCAATGGAAACATTAAGGAATAGGTAAAAGTGAAGGATGTGAAGCAGGCTGTATTCTTCCACTTGAGCAGTGCCACAGGTCAGCAGTGAGAGGACCAAATGACTTAAGAGTGGGGTTTTGTTTTTAGGATTAAACTTTTTCTTAAAAATTCCTACATACACAACCTGTTTTACACCTCAAAATCCAATTTTAAAAATCAGCATTAAACCTAATTAACAATAACTTTCTCAAGTGAACAGACTCAATCCTACCTTGATCCTTTGGAGATAACACTTAACACTATACCAGTGTGGGCTTGTCTACACTGACACTATGGTGGCAAAGCTATGGCACTTCAACTATGCCATTGTAGCACCACAGTGTAGATGCTTCCTACTGTGATAGAAGGGGGTTTCCATCACTGTAGTTAATCCATCTTTCTGAGAGGGTAAGAATTCTTCTGTTGACCTATCCACATCTGCACTGGAGGTTAGATCTACCTAACTACGGTGCTCAGGGATGTAAATTTTTCACACCCCTGAACAACATAGAAAGCTCTATCTAATTCTTCAATGCAAAGCAGGCCTGAGTAATCAGAAACTCAGTAGCTCAACATTTTCAATGCTTGCAAGCTTAGCCAGCTTGCAAATAAAGAGCTTTATGAATGGCCACAAAGCATCATGAGCTCCTGTTGCCATCATGTATATAAATAGTGTTTAAAAATTAGAAATGAAATTAAAAATAAATATATTTTTAATAAAAATAAAATAGAACATTTTAGGCTGTACACTGAAAATGATTGTCAACTCAGAGTTAGATATGTATTTTTTTCCTGATCCTTAAATAAACTTTTATATAGAATCATAAAAACAAAATTTAAAGATGGGGGTGAGATCCTTGACTACTGTCATTTGGTATAGCTCCACTGAAGTAAATCTGGCCTAAAGATATCTCACCTGGAAAAAACACCACCAGATTTATTTCACCTGGTTTTTCACTCCAAATGTATTTACCGTATATACATAAGCCGAATATTTTTGGTTAAAAAATAACTCAAAGAGCGGGGTCAGCTTATAAACAGGTCTACACCAAAATTTGATGATTTTAAGCTCTATGGAATCATTGAATTAGATATCTAATACATTGTCCTTTTGTTTACCTAGAGCGTCTGCAGGCCTGGAGCCCCTCAGCTCCCTGTGGCAGCAGTTCACCATTCCCAGCCAATGGGAGCTGCGGGATCCCGCAGCTTCCATTGGCTGGGAACGGCGAACCGCCATCACAGGGAGCTGAGAGACTCTATGCCTGCAGACACTCCAGGTAAACAAAACATCCTGTCCCGCCAGTGGCTTGCCCTAACAGGCCGGGAGCCAAAATTGCCATCCCTGGAAATATAGGTTCGGCTTATAAAAGGGTCATACAGTTTTTGCTATTTTTACCTAACCATCTTGGGGGGGGGTTTGGCTTATAAATGAACGGGTTAATGAACGAGTATATATGGTAAGTAACTCAAAATCAGATAGCCAACCTACCTAAAAAGGAGGTATAGTTACACATTTACCACCCCACCCCACCAAAAAATCCTGGAAACACTTAACCATGCGCTTAACTTTTTGCATGAGTAGTCTCATAGAAGCCAACTGGGTCTAATCCCATGTGATTCTGTGAAGTTGGGATCCAAAGTCCACTGAAAGTCCATTGACTTCACTGACTAGGAAAATTCATTCATAATACTTTTTCCTTCTAAACTGCAGGATTCCCCCCTACACACACACACACACACACCCCTGAATTAGAATTATGGCCATCCTAATTTCCATATATAAGACCCAAGAACAATGTTTTAAGGGAGCAAGGACAATTATCAGTACTTCAACTATTCCTGGCTATTATTCATCCAAAGGAATAATTATCCCTTGGTTTAGCTTTCCAAGAAGTCACCTATTTAATTTTGCTCTTGTGTTTTAACAAAGACTTCTCAATAAAAAATTGCCTTTTCATTTTAGTTGCTCATAAAAGAATCTCTAATAGTAACAGAAAATGACCTATATCACAGAGGGGAGAAAAAGCTCATTATTCATACTTCAGGCCACCAAAGAAAAAAATGATAAAGCTTATGAGCACTTGTTTGAAGGCATGCACAATGTTTCCTGCTAAACCTTAATTATATTTTCAGTACATATACGACAGTATTCTGAAACAAGCCAAACTATAGTGATCCAGGAATAACCAATTTCAGTATTTACCAAAATATGTCCCTTTATGGGTATAATTAAAACATAAGAACATAAGAAAGAAAGAAAAAAGAACTTTGCTCAGCTTTTGGGAACTTTTGCTAGGCATTTCTTTACATTTAGATTAAACAAGAGAACAGAACTGAAATTCTTAGAAAAAGCCATTCAAATTACTTAAGTAAAAAAAAAAAAAAAAAAAAAAGCAGGTTGGGCACTAATATCATGTCAGTGAGCCAAAAAGTGTGACACTGTTGGTTTGCCTTGAAGCGTCAATTACATACACATTTCAGTTTTGAAAACTCAGAATTTTAACTTTGTATTTGCATCAACATAAAAGAGGAATGCTCTAAAAAACTGAAACTACAGCAATTCCTACTACAAAATTACTATTCCGTTGCATGCATAAATACTCACAGCTATTTATAAAGGTATTTTTAAAAAGAATCTAGGAAAAAGTATCAAAGGCATCAAACCCTTTTTTACATTGCTAAGAGAACGTATCAGTCAATGTTATCTAAGACTTATAAATTTGATAGTTACTGTACTTTTCTGTATGTTCCCTATGCATGGTATTTAGCCAATATAATAAATAGGCCTAAAGATTTAACAACACAGGAATCTGAATCCCAAAAAGATTTCCTTTTACCTTTAATAAACCATTGTTCAACTCATTCAATAATGGAATATTCTACATAGGTCAATGATGGCAGTTCAGGCAAACAAAAGAAGTCTTTATGCTCCATCTAGACGTTGCAAGGTGCTTATTCAATTTCTTCTGCATCAGGAGCAGTGTTCCTTACCTAATATGTATACATTTGCTGAGTGTTATTCAGCCTTTGTTGCTTCTGACCCTCACTTGGCATTTAATTCCCAGTCCACCAGGGTATTCATGCTTGATAGCACTGATGCACATACTGAATGCTTTATTTATGTAATGGTACAGGGAATGAAGCTATAAACTGTATAAGACAATATCCAGTTTACAGATGCCAATAGCTAGTGTCACAGAATTACTGACCCATATCTACAGCAGTAAATATGTCATTGGAATTTAGAGAACCGAATATAACAATTGCAGATAAACATTAAAATAAAGGAAAAATGAAAGTCTCAGATACATTTTCGATTCTAGGTTTGCATTTTAAATTTTTCAGAAATATTCATAGCACTGAAATTGCCCCACTTATTTTTTTCTACCCTCTACCTTTCAAAAACCAGGCATTTGTCCTCACTATTTAAGTGCAAGGATGACTCTGGTAGTCCTCCTCCCACCCTCCCAAAAATGGTCACTAACTATTCAAAACAACTGAAATTACAACTGAAGCTAATGCTTATAAATGTATCCCCAAGTGCAGCTACGAAGAGTTGTTTTAAATCGATGATGTCCAGTGACTAAAAAGTCTAGAGCTGATTTAAAACATATGACATACAACTTGATAGTTTGCATAAGAGAAGTACTGACCCTTAGTCTTTTGAGACAGCTTCATTATTTATACGTATATGTAAATCAACTAAAGAGGCAAGGTCTTTTTTCTTGTTAAAGATAAGTTATTTCATAGCAGTGAGTATCATGATTTTTATTCAAATGTTCTCTCAGAAGAATCTTTTTATCTAAAAGTAATTAAATAATATTTCACCAAAAGACTATGAAGATTGACCAACACAGTCATGACCTATTGACATTTCCCCATCTACTAAAGTGCATACACTGACTAAAGAGAAATATTACACATGCTAATAGATGACAATAATAAGACAGATTTCAGAAGAACTTAAGATTTTTCTGAAAGCTTGGAACTTAACATCCGTAACAGTCTGCATCTTCTTCCTTTTTTTTTTTTTTAATTATGTCTTTTAAAAAGCCCCCCTGCTGTGTTTTTGAAATATTAAATGGCCTCCACAGCTATGTGACATAATTCATTCTAATTCATGATTATTTTCAAACTATTCCCGGTTTCCCAGAAGCTACTTAAAAGAAAAAAAAAATCCTTTCCCCTATTTAAATTGTATATTTTCAGGTATAAATTTTGCAGAACAGTATCTGAGGTACAGTCACACAGCACATGCTGTTGCTGCATTTCCATTAAGAAACATAATGAAAAAAATCAGACACATGCTGGTTTTTAAAACTTGCTCTTCTAGGTACAGACCGGGAGTGTTAAAATACCATCTTCCCTGTGGAGTGAATTCTATTGAACAACATTTGGCTTCTGTTAAATAAAATAATAATAAAATAAAAATACTCCCTTCATGTAGGGCAGGTGGAATTTTAAGACTCCAGAACTATGGGTATGTCCACATTACGGGATTAATCCGAATTTATGTAATTCAAATGTTGGAAACAGATTGTATAAACTTGAATGTATGCGGCCACACTAAGCACATTAATTTGGTGGTGTGCGTCCAGGTACCAGGGCTAGCGTCGATTTCTGGAGCACTGCACTGTGGGTAGCTATCCCATAGTTATCACATAGTTCCCGCAGTCTCCTCCACCCATTGGAATTCTGGGTTGAGATACCAATGCTTGATGGGGCCAAAAACATTGTCGCGGGTGGTTCTGGGTATATCCTCCCCCCCCCCCCCTCCAGGGAAGCAACGGCAAACAACCGTTTTGCGCCTTTTTCCTGGATGAACAGTGCAGACGCCATACCTCAGCAAGCATGGAGCCCGCTCAGCTTAAGACAGCAGTCATGAACACTGTAAACACCTCGCGCGTTATCATGCAGTTTATGCTGAACCACACCCTCCAAAACCAGGCGGCAAGGAGTAGGCTATGGCAGCACGGCGGCGAGAGTGATGAGGATATGGACATGGAATTCTATCAAACCGCGGGACCCAGTGCTTTGGAGATCATGCTATTAATGGGACAGGTTATAGCCGTGGAACACTGATTCTGGGCCCAGGAAACAAGCACATACTGGTGGGACCGCATAGTGTTGCGGGTGTAGGACGATTCCCAGTGGCTGCAAAACTTTCGCATGCGTAAGGGCACTTTCATGGAACTTTGTGACTTGCTTTCCCCTGCCCTGAAGCGCCAGAATACCAAGATGAGAGCACCCCTCACAGTTGAGAAGCGAGTGGCGATAGCCCTGTAGAAGCTTGCAACGCCAGACAGCTACCGGGCAGTCGGGAATCAATTTGGAGTGGGCAAATCTACTGTGGGGGCTGCTGTCATGCAAGTAGCCAAAGCAATCACTGAGGTGCTGCTACGACAGATAGTGACTCTGGGAAATGTGCAGGTCATAGTGGATGGCTTTGCTGCAATGGGATTCCCTAACTGTGGTGGGGTGATAGATGGAACCCATATCCCTATCTTGGCACCGGAGCACCAGGGTACCCAGTACATAAACCGCAAGGGGTACTTTTCAATGGTGCTGCAAGCACTTGTGGATCACAAGGGACATTTCACTAACATCAACGTGGGCTGGCTGGGAAGGGTTCATCACGCTCGCGTCTTCAGGAACACGAATCTGTTTAAACGGCTGCAGCAAGGGACTTACTTTCCGGACCAGAAAATAACCGTTGGTGATATTGAAATGCCAATAGTTATTCTTGGGAACCCAGCCTACCCCTTAATGCTATGGTTCATGAAGCCATACACAGGCAGCCTGGACAGGAGTCAGGAGCTGTTTAACTACAGGCTGAGCAAGTGCAGAATGGTGGTAGAATGTGCATTTGGCTGTTCAAAAGGTCGCTGGCGATTGTTACTGACTCGCTCAGACCTCAGCCAAACCAATATCCCCATTGTTATTTCTGCTTGCTGTGTGCTCCACAATCTCTGTGAAAGTAAGGGGGAGACCTTTATGGTGGGGTGGGAGGCTGAGGCAAATTGCCTGGCTGCTGATTACGCGCAGCCAGACACCAGGGCGATTAGAAGAGCACACCAGGAAGTGCTATGCATCAGAGAAGCTTTGAAAACCAGTTTCATGACTGGCCAGGCTACAGTGTGAAATATCTGTTTGTTTCTCCTTCATGAAAACCCGCCCCCTTTATTGACTCATTCTCTATAAGGAACCCACCCTCTCCCTTCCCCCAGCTTGCTTTCAAAGGAAATAAAGTCACTATCATTTAAAAATCATGTATTCTTTATTAATTGATTATAAACATAGGGAGAGAACCGACAAGGTAACCTGGGTGAGGTTTGGGAGGAGAATAGGAGGAAAGTAAAAGGCCACTGAAAAAATTCAATATGACAGCCTTTTGGTTGGGTTGTCCACTGGGGTGGAGTGGGAGGGTGCACGGAGCCTCCCCTCACCCCCCCCCCCATTCTTACACGTCTGGGTGAGGAGGATATGGAACGTGGTGAGGGGGGAGGGAGGTTATACAGCGGCTGCAGCGGCAGTCTGTTATCCTACTGCTGTTCCTGAAGCTCCACCAGACGCCGGAGCATGTCCGTTTGATCACGCAGCAGCCCCAGCGTTGCAGCCTGCCACCTCTCATCTCGAGCGTCCCTCATGACTTCACGTTCACTGGCATCTTTCCTAAATGTAGATACCGTGTCCTTCCACTCATTCAAATGAGCTCTTTCATTGCGGGTGCATTCCATTATTTCCGTGAACATCTCATCTCGCGTCCTCTTTCTCCGCCGCCTTAACCGAGATAGCCTTCGGGACGGAGGAGGGAGGCTTGAAAAATTTGCAGCTGCTGGAGAGAGGGTTGAAAAAAAGGAGAGAAGTTTTTTAAATGATACATTTTACAGAACAATGCTTATACTCTTTCATGGTGAACACTATTCACATTACATAGCACATGTGATTTCAGTACAAGGTCGCATTTTCCATCTTAATATTGAGTGCCTGTGGCTTTGGTGTTAGAGATCACAGACGCAGGTCCGGGCAACAGAATTCAGCTTGTATGCGGCCATGGTAAGCCATTGTCTTTCGGCTTCTGCGCCCTCCTTTCCCACATACCAAGCAAAGCCCGTTGACTGCTGCGGTTTTCCTGTTAACCTTCAGCAGCAGAAAACAAACTAACCTCCCACCCCCCAATTCTCTGAGGTGATCGCTTTATCCCTCCCCCCGCCGTGTGGCTGGTATCAGGGAAGATCCCTGCAGAAACCAAACTAACCCCCCTGCCTCCTCCCCTCCCGCCATGAATTATCTGGGATGATCGCTGTACCCCTCCCCCCACCGCGTGGCTGGTAACAGGGAAGATCCTGCTAGCCAAACGCGAAAAGCTCAGGGCCAATTCCCTCTTCCCCCGCGCTTAGCTAACTGCAGGGAAGGATTTCTTTTCAGCCACAGGCAAACAGCCCAGTAGAAATGGCCACCTCTGTCCCCTTAATTAAATTCCCGTATTTCAACCAGGTTACCATGAGCGATATCACTCTCCTGAGGTTACACAGCGAGATAAAGAACAGATGTTGCTTGAATGCCAGCAAACACCGGGACCATACGCTGCCAGGCTTTGTCATGCAATGATACCAGATTACTTGCTGCAAGCATGGCGTGGTCAAGTGTCCTACCATGGAGGACGGAATACGGCTGCACTGCCCAGAAACCTTGTGGCAAGGCTTTTGGAGTACCTCCACGAGAGCTTCATGGGGATGTCCCTGGAGGATTTCCGCTCCATCCCCAGACATGTTAACAGACTTTTCCAGTAGCTGTACTGGCCGCGAATGCATCCCAAGTCCTCAGGGCAAAGTAATCATTAAAAAACGCTTGCTTTTAAAACGAGTTTTATATTTTAAAAGGTAAACTCACCTGAGGTCCCTTCCATGGGGTCTTGGTCTTGGATACTGGCTTGGGAGGGTACTTCAGTCAGGCTGAGAAAAAGATCCTGGCTGCTGGGGAGAACGGAGTGCTGGGTGTTCTCCGCAAGCTCGTCGTCCTCCTCCTCCTCTTCCCCGTCCACAGAATCCTGAGGTGTAGCTGATGAGATTATCCCCGCCTTGGAATCTACGGTCAGAGGTGGGGTAGTGGTGGCAGCCCCCCCCTAGAACTGCATGCAGCTCGGGGTAGAAGCGGCATGTCCGCGGCTCTGACCCAGAGTGACCGTTTGCCTCCTTTGTTTTTTGATAGGCTTGTCTGAGCTCTTTGACTTTCGCGCGGCACTGATCTGAGTCCCTATCGTGGCCTCTCTCCATCATGCCCTTGGAGATTTTTTCAAAAGTTTTGGCGTTTCATCTTTTCGAACGAAGTTCTGCTAGCACTGAATCCTCTCCCCATATACCGATCAGACCAGTACCTCTCGTATGGTCCATGCTGGTGCTCTTTTTCGATTATCGGCTTGCATGGTTACCTGTGCTGATGAGCTGAGCTATCTGTGGTCTCCACGCTGGGCAAACAGGAAATGAAATTCAAATGTTCGCGGGGCTTTTCCTTTCTACCTGGCCAGTGCATCCGAGTTCAGATTGCTGTCCAGAGCGGTCACAATGGTGCACTGTGGGACAGCTCCCGGAGGCCAACCCCATCGAATTGCGGCCACACTAACCCTAATTCGAAATGACAATATCGATTTTGGCGCTACTCCACTCGTGGGGGTGGAGTACAGAAATCGATTTTAAGAGCCCTTTATTTCGAAATAAATGGCTTCGTTGTGTGGACGGGTGCAGGGTTAATTCGATTTAACACTGCTAAATCCGAATTAAAGTCATAGTGTAGACCAGGCCTAAGCCTTAAAAAGCACAGATTTCTGCTGAGTATGGTAGGTACTGCGTTGTACTTCCAGTACTTTCAAGGAGCTGACACCTGCATTTACCCACCAACTGTACTTTTTAACTTTTATTTCTACCATTGTAACATACTTTTGAAATCCTAAAAAGCTACAGAAAAGATGAGGTCATCTTGTATAATCAAACCAGCAAAGGATTGGTCCCAATGTCATATTGTAGCACTGTTTAATGACTTCTCTCCCTCACCCCCTCTCCACTTCCAAAACAGGATATTAATGAGATAAAAAAAATATCCTAACTTGAGATCATGTCACCTGCATGCTAGAATTACCCCTTCTTTTACTGAGGAAAGCAGAGCACCAACATGACAGAGAGGGGAAGGGAATAGTAGTTTGCCCAGGGTCATAACAAACAAGCATTAAACAAAAGCAGCATATATTCATGAATTTGTAACTAGTCAAAATGTGCCAAGCACTGTACATCCTGTTCCAAGCGCTGTTTGTGGCACTTCTAAGAGAAAGGCAGGCTAACCCAGAAAGAAAGCATCTGATTTTCTGGACAGTGTTTCTGATATGATGTAGCTTGGGTTCTGTTTTTCTGGAATAATGCTTGATAGCTGCATCCCCCAAGCACATGTTCTGATACAATGTCCCAAGATGGGTAAAGCATGTATAACAAAATGAAATTTAAAGCAAGACAGCCAAATCAGACTGATTCACAGAGTACTTTCTTGACTGATAGACATAAGGACAGTCTCTTGGAAACTAGCAGAAAAATCAGCAGCTCTGGTGGGGAGTTCAATGTCATTTTTAGCCCCCCCCTCCTTTTTTTTTTTTTTAACATTGAGTTTTAATGGCACATTAAGAAGCAGGCTGACAGAATCAATAGAATTTAAGATGCTCTCGTACTCTGGGTTTAACACTGTAGTAACACCTTTAATCAAAGATATAGAACCCTCTGTGGCATTTTGACATCTACATCTATCATTTAGATACTGTTTTTATCAAACTGAATTATCAACTTTAGTCAGTAATTAAAACCTGGCTGCCCAAAATGTCAGGGTAAAACTAGTCTGACACTTTATCGTTCTTATAAAAGCATCACTTTAATCTACACGTTCTGCCAGCTGTTTTGTGGGGTTATAATAAAAGTGATCAAGATGGGATAAAATGCTACTGGGAACCGTAGAACAGCAGAAGAAACTTGGTGACAGTTTTTCTCCACGGAAATTAACTGTACCTATAAAAACTAGTGATCACCCCAAATTTATTAGCAGAGGTCTTACTATAAACTCTGAGCCAACCTAGGTTCTATCCTATTCTTTTCTTAAATAGAGTTGTGACGTTGTGCAGTCTATATGGTTTAATAAAACCATGATAACAAGTGAATATAATGTAACTGGGATAGTTTTAGAAAAATATGGTAAAAAGTGAATATAACGTAACTGGGATATGCTTCATGCAAAAGGTCTCTTGTAAGGTATCATTACAAAGCTTATAATCTACTGAGTGTGATCATCCGATTTGTATAAATGTACCACTCTTGTATCTAAAACTAGAAATATAAAATATAACTCTGAGGGACTATTGTAATTATGTAAAGTGTGGGCCATTAATGATGGTTTGGAATCTTGATGACTCCCATTAACAAGGACCATTGTCTGCAGATGGCTGTATTTACCGGTGAGTCTTCCTGTATATGTGTGTGCTGGCAAGTGAGTAATGAAGTCTTGCAGTGACATGTGATCATGTCACCTGAACTGGAATCCATCTTTAACCTGGTGCTTTTCCAGTGAGGGGGGATGGAAACGCAGAGGGACAAAGGGTTCCTGCCTTATGCAAAAGATATATAAAAGGGTGGAAGAGAACAAAGGAGAGAGAGAAGCCATCATGAAGAATCCCCTAGCTATCACCTAAGCTTGAACAAGAGCTGTACCAGGGGAAAGAATTGTGCCCAGGCCTGGAAGGTATCCAGTCTGAGAAAAAACTTACTGAAGCATCTTTGAGGGTGAGATTATCTGTATTCAGTTTGATTAGGCATAGATTTGTGCATTTTATTTTATTTTGCTTAGTGACTTACT
This sequence comes from Trachemys scripta elegans, assembly GCF_013100865.1. NCBI lineage: Eukaryota > Metazoa > Chordata > Testudines > Emydidae > Trachemys > Trachemys scripta. The sequence goes on from NC_048305.1 coordinate 82,162,401, forward strand.
TTGTTCTGTCTGTTTCTACTTGGAACCACTTAAATCCTACTGTCTGTATTTAATAAAATCACTTTTTATTTAGTAATTTACTCAGAGTATGTATTAATACCTGGGGGAGCAAACAACTGTGCATATCTCTCTATCAGTGTTATAGAGGGCGAACAATTTATGAGTTTGCCCTGCATAAGCTTTATGCAGGGTAAAACAGATTTATCTGGGTTTAGACCCCATTGGGAGTTGAGCATCTGAGTGCTAAAGACAAGCACACTTCTGTGAGCTGTTTTCAGGTAAACTTGCAGCTTTGGGGAAGTGATTCAGACCCTGGGTCTGTGTTGGAGCAGATGGGAGAGTCTGGCTCAGCCCCTCACAAGAGTCATAAAAATCTTTCATTTTCCAGGGGGAAAAAGGGGAGTAAAAATCCTGGGTTCTATACCTGTTGGTCTCTGAGCCAACCTATGACCTTGAGACAGTCACATAATCTCTTTGCCTCAGTTTCCCTATCTGTAAATGGGGATAGAAGTAGCTAGTTTCTTATACCACAAGGTGTTGGGATGATCTGTTAATAGTGTGTGAAGAGCTTTGATATCCTCAGATGAAAAGTGTTGTATAATATTATAAATTATGATTATTAAAATGCAAATTTCAAGTGAAGCAACAACTATGGATATTTCTCACAAAAATATCATCACAGAAAATCAATCATGTTTTATCACGTTACTATTGGGGTCGGTGTACAAGCCTATCTTCAAAAGGCATGACTTTTTGAAAATGCAGGTGTGAGTGTGGGATGGGGAAGTGGTAATCTTATGTGAAAGACTGCTTATGTGTGTAATTCATACTGCTGAAGTCAGAATAATTTGAGAGCTCAGTTTTCCACAGCCTGTATAAATGGTGTGTTTTGTTTCAGAGACTGTCTCCTTCACTGAAATGTTGGGAACACGTATACCATTATGTCAAAATAAAAATGGCAATATTAAAAAAAAAAACCTTGATTCTGCGATTCAAAAATATGCTACATTTCAGTAACTGTGTTTTATACTGCTACTGTGCTTTTGGTTATTTATGACTTTTATTGATATGTATCTTTGTTCCATCTAGTCTCTTTTCTTACTAATTGCTCAAACAGTCTGAATGAGAGAGGTAATTACCGCTAGAGGAGAGAAGAACAATTACCCTCATAAACTCTTACGTAGAAAAACTCTTTGATCATGTTGTATGTCTTACAGTCTAAAATATAGGAGAATAGGCATTTCAGAATATCCTGCCACAGTATAGACCCTACCGTAAAATACTGCCACGGGGCCAAATTCTGTGCTCAGATCTATACATTTGGTTCCTTATTAATTTAAGCAGGAGCCCCACACTAGGATTTGAAGGCAGAACTTCTATTACTTTTATTTATTCAGTGCTGACAGTGTGCAGCATTGGGCAACATGTAGAGGAAGACAGAGAGAGTAAGAGTCAGGGGCAGGGACTAAGTATAAACAATGATGAAACATGCCAAATCCTAAATATTTGCACTCATAACAGGAGGTGGTGCTGACATGTTCTTCAACTCTGCTAAGTGAAAATAGTTATAAGACATTTTTTTTTCATATTGTATCAATATGCTTGCAGAATGCAGGTTAAGTTTCTTGCCTAGAAATTTTATTCATATGACTCAGATCCACAAAATCCAGCTGGCGTGTAGGTTGCTAGAGCTGAGACAACACAAAAAGCAAGTTTCTAGGTTAAAAATGTAACCCTCCCATCCTTCACCCACTTCAGATACACTAATGTGAACCCGTGTAGCTAAATTTCATAAAGAAAAAATGGAAGGCTGTTTCAATTAGAAAGGAATGGCACTATCCAATTGGTCAAAGTAAAGAAGGGCTATGAGAATTTCTGTACTTCTATTAAAGAATGCTTCCTTATCTTGGTTGGCCACTTCAATGCCATTAACTTGAATGCCTTGATACTTAAGGAAGTTTGGAAATTACCCAGAGAAGAAAACACGGCTAAAAAAAAAAAAAAAAAAAGAGGAGATTAACTATGAATAACATCTCAAAATATTTTTGGGGTGGACAAGTCAGAAATATAAAGCAGCACCTAGTGGGCAAGCTAAGGGGGGGGGGGGGGAAATCTATAAGAGTACGGGAAGACAGTGCACCATGTTTAAGTCTCTCCCAAGACTGTTGATATAAGGATCCAACATTTACTGAGAGAGTCACAGGGCTGGATTTAATGATGTACATGTTATCACTTTTAGCCTTTTACGTATTAGCAATTATGATCAAATGCAATACACACAATAGATAAATTATAACCAAATACATTACTAGCATGTGCACAGTGCTAATTAGGCTGTTTCTATTCTACATTTAAAAAGTGTTCTGTGTTTACACATTTAAAAGCAAATAAAATGTTTGTTTTAATTTGTAAATGCCAAACATAAACATCATTCAGGAGAAAACAAAAAGCTACTGCTAACAGCAGCCATGTTCACAATACAGCCACAAGCCAAAAATCCTTAAGTCTATCTTACAAAAATTAACTGGGATACTTACTATCTGTTTTCTAGTATTTTAAAAATTTAAATTTCGTTTTTTGTGAGGTCAGGTTTACACTATAAACTTACATCCGTATAACTACATAGCTCGGGTGTGTGAAAAATCCACACCACTGAACAGTGCAGTTATACCGACCTAATCCTCTGTGTAGACAGTGCTCTGTCGACAGGAGGGCTTCTCCCATGGACAGAAATACCGCCTCTCATGGAGGTGGATTAACTACGCTGATAGGAGAACTTCTCCCATCAGCATTGCAGCATCTTTGCTGAAGTGCTACAGTGATGCACCTGTGCCACTGAAGCCTTTTCAGAGTACACCTGCCCTGAGTTGCAGCAGAAGCACCAAGTAAGTAGGAATGTTTATCAATCTATATGGACTAATCGGATCTGTAGAGCGGTTCTTTAGAATAAGAACAGCTGAGATGGTAGACTATTTTTCTCAGAATTTAAAAGTTTAAAGACATATTTACAGAAGGTAAAACTTTGTTAGGCTGATAGTTCCTGAGAAAGAAATGCAGACTGCAGCTTTGCATCTCTCTTTCAAAGAGGACTTTCTCTCTATTTTCAATATTATTTGTTACAAAAATGCCTAAGGACCCTGGAAGAGATCATATTTCAACTCTACTATACACATAGCAAAAAACAGTCATTAACCAAAAGAGCTTACAATTTAAACCGACAAGGAAGAAAAAGTATAAGAAAGGAAGTGTAGGAAACTGACGCAAAGAGACACTGAGTTGCCCAAGGTCAAATGGAAGTCTGTAGCAGAGTCAGAAACTGAACCAACATTTCATGAGTTTGGAAAGTCCCAAACAGGTACCTCAATTAATCACAAGACCACCCTTCTTCTGCCAATCCAGCAAGTGACCACATATTGAGTGGAACAAGCAAATCTTCACAGGGTACAGGACCTCTTTTGCTGTGTATATTTCAGAATACAACTGTTATCTCCTTTAGAATATTTGGCTCCTGGCTTCCTCCCGGAAGAGGAGTAGTTTATCACAAAAGCTAAGTCTTTAGACATTTTGGGAATGAATTTCGGGTCTCACATGACTTCCATGAAGTATTAGAGATAGCCTTAGTCACTGTTAAGCAAAAGGAAGAAATTAGACAACACAATCTCTTTGTACTAGGTGAGATCTCGGAAAAAACAGAAATGAGAAAGGAAGGAACAGTCCCAAGAATCCCTGTTATTGGAAGTTTTAAGAACAGGTTAGAACATCTGTCAAGGATGGTCTAGGCATCCTTGCCCCTTCTTTAGTACAGGGGGCTGAACTAGATGTCCTCTTGAGGTCCCCTGCAGCCCTGCATTTCTATGAATCAGTGATTTAGAGAAAGTAGTCAGCATGTGCCAAGTTGCCATTTCCCTCCTGAACTTAGTACTGGAAATACTACAGTATCTCATGTACCACTGGGGTAACATTTAGCAAATGTTGAAGCCTCTGAGCTCCATTCCTTGTCCTTTAAAATCCTTCTTCTAGTTGCCATTATGTTGGCCTAAATGGATAGTGCTCTGGAAACCCTACTTTCTGACCCCATTTGGCCAGAATCTCCTTGAGAAGCCACCTATCCCAGTGCTTAACTATTCTTACAGTTAGGCAGTTTTTTCTAATATCCAATCTCAATCTTCCTGGTTGCAGATTAAGCCAATTACTTTTTGGCCTATCTTCCATGGACACTGAGAACAAATGATCAGACTTTTTTGTGTGTGTTTGTTTTGTTCTGTGCTTATACAGAGCCTAGCACAATGGCGTCCTGGTCCGTGACTGGAGCGCCTAGGCACTACTATAATACAGATAAATAAATAATCTCTTTATTCAATCTGGCTTGGGTTATGTATTTTTGCAAAAATAGTCTGGTGTTCTTCTTGCTAAAAATTGTTTTTCCCCCCTAAGTTTTCAATGTACTGCTAGTACAACAGGCATAAAAATTGGCAGAGGAATAGTTAAACTGGCTGTTGTAATTGTCTTCACTCACAGGTTTGTTCCTGCATGATCAATCCCAGTTGAGTTTGTACTGAAGTTGTAACCATCTGTCTCTCAATAAGACTTATGAAATAGCAACTACAAAAAATCAGAGTGGATAGAATTGGTTGATCTGACTTCTTTCTCTGGCTACTGGGGAATGAAAAGATCAGCTCTCCACTATCTATTTCTGCCTGATCTGGGGCACCTTTGTTGGACCTATTACAGGGAAAGGCAGAGCGAAGAGCTCTGAGGCCTTCCCTGGCCTGCAAGCATTGTACCCTTATTCTCTGAAAATCCTGTTATGCCTGGCCTAAGAATTGCCTGAGGAACTGACCTCTGCTACCACGTCAGTGGGTGCTTTGGAGGCCTGTAGAAAATTCATTGATATGATACACTTCTTGGCCTTTAATAATAAATTATACCTACGTCTTATACAGTGTATTTTTATAAGTAGATCTCAAAGAGCTTTACAAAAGAGGGCAGTATCATTATCCCCATTGTACAGATGGGGAAACTGAGGCAAAGGGAGAGGAAGTTACTTGCCCAAGGTCACCCATCGGGTTAGCAGCAGAGCCAGAAATAGAAAAAAGGTCTTCTGAGTCCCAGTCCAGTGCTTTATTATCTAGGTCACATTTAACCATTTCCATTGGTTTGATAGACTTCAGGTAGGAACAGGAACTGAAAAATCCTACTCTGACTGTCTCTCAGGCCAGATTTTTAAAGGTTTTTAGGCACCTAAAGATGCAGATAAGTGTCTACTGGGATTTTCAAAAGTGCCTAAATTCCTAACTCTCACCAGCAGGAGTTGGCATCTAGGCATGGTTGAAAATTCCACTAGGTGCCTATCTGCATCTTTAGGCATCTAAATACCTTTTAAAAATCTGGCTCTCAGTGAATACTCAAACAAGAGACAAGGAGAAAAATTAAGTCTTGTAGTACCAAAATCCTTGAAGCAAAATGATTGGTGGTGCTGTCTGCCACTCAATTGATATAAGCTGCAACCGTTAATATTTAGCTAGACTGATGGATCTAAGAGTGCAAATTCAGGTTTGAATTTACATTATCAATAGCTAATTTAAACTAAAATATTTTCCCTTAAACAGTTAATTGTTCTCAGAACTACATATTACATTCTCCAAGACTGAAAATCAATATGGCTTAAGATCATGGAACTCTTTAAACTGACTGTAGGGAGATGGTTCCAATTATCACAAATATGGCATTTTATTTTAGATAGGTATAAATTCACAGAAATATGTATTGCAAACAATTTAGACAAACAAACACAAACAGAAGAGGGGTAATAGAAAGCGATCCAAATCTAAATCCTTAGATCAAAACCAGAATGTTAATTCTTTGAAGCCAACCAGCCACTAACAGCACAGGCTGTTACACATTACACTTTAAATTGGGGTGAAGGAGGTTAAAACATTTGTCTCAACATTTCTGCTACTCTTAAGGCTTAGCAGTATAAGTATACTACTTTTGCCTGCTAAGCCTGTTTCTCTAGCCTCTGTTGCATGAGTTTCTAAAGAGAACTATGCATTAATATATGAAGAGCTGGAAATAATTTTCACAATAAAAAAAAGAACGGCTATACATGACATACATCCAGTGCCTAAACCCTACATATGCAATAGCTTAACCTTATGAATACCGATGTGTAGAAACTTGATGAGCAAACTGGTGCCCAGCAAGTTTCCCACTAAGAAAACATCCAAAAATATCCAGGAAAGGAAGCAAATTAAGTATCTCAAAAGCCTGGAAAACATATGCAAGACCAATGACTTAATAATACTATCATAAATAGCACTTCCATGTCCAGAACAATTTACAAACATTAATTAACCCTCACAATATCTTGGACAGTTAGGTGAATATTTTCTGCTTTTTTACAGATGGGTAAAACATGGGCAGAATGGTCAAGTTATTTGCCCAAAATTATAGAGGGAGCCCACAGAAGAGCCAGGTTTAAGACTTAGGGATTTCTATACCTCAAACCATTACTCTCACTGGAAGGGATCCTGGTACGTTTCATGCTGCAACAAACCTCAAATGCCAAAGGAAACTATCTAAAAAAAGAGAATTCACTTGTTAAGTCATTTCTTCTGACATCTGCTTCACAAAATGTATGTTTGTAAACCAGCGAAGCACAGATTAGACTAAAAAACACAGCAGCTACCAACAGGATAGCACAAAAAAAAAAAAAATCCTCTCTCTCTAGTGGAGCTATGGGAAAGCTATCCTGAATCTACACTCTTTCAGAGGAGACAAGTCTGAACAATGCCCAAATCGAAAGCTACCCGATACAAATTAGTCTGCCTGGAAAAATGTGAAGGCATCCAGGCTCTTCCACACAAAACTCAGAGACTTTGTCTTGACAAGGAAAAGTGATCACGCTTATATTGGGCCTAATTTACACATGCTAATTATCCTGACCTAAATACTATCTTTTTCCTGGTGTAGATGCAGAGAAACACCTTGTAGCTCAATTTAGTTAGTTGAGCTCTAACCTAGGCTTCTGCCCATGGTAGAAAACGGATCACCTAGAAATTTTACCTGTCTCTACACTAGGAAAAAAGACACTGTTTAGGTTAGCCAACGCATGCTAATTAGCCTAAATCTCACCTAAGTTTTACTATTTTGCTTACGTCAAGACAAAGTGAGAGAGACATCAATCAGCTTGCAATGGAGAACTTCTTACCCAAGAGAGCATTCTTATTGTCTCAGGGTATGTCTACACTACCCATTGGATCGGTGGGCAGTGATTGATCCAGCGGGGATTGATTCATCGCGTCTAGTCTAGATGCGATAAATCGACCCCCGAGCACTCTCCCGTCAACTCCTGTACTCCTGCGCCGCGAGAGGCGCAGTAGAGAGGAGCAGCAGCAGTCGAGTCACCGTGGTGAAGACACCACGGTAAGTCAATCTAAGTATATCAACTTCAGCTACGTTATTCACGTAGCTGAAGTTGCATAACTTAGATCGATCCCCCCCCACCCTCCCAGTGTAGACTAGGGCTAAGTGCTAGCCCTGCATTATACTCTTTATCCTAGACATCTACTATTTTTATGTAAGTAGAGGATATTGTGATATCCAGTTCTTCCTGCCATTTAGAGAAAAGCTGCTGTCTTGTTATCCTTTGCTATTAATTCTCCCTCCTCTCACTTATGGTCCAAAACATATATGAAGCTACAACCAGGGACCGAGCTGTCTGCTTCAGTCTGTAGCGTGTTTTCAAAGAATCACATGGAGAATTAACCCTTGAAATATCCTAATGAGATCCTTTGAAAACATACCTATCTAACTGAAACAGACATTTTTCAGTCACATTTTAATATATATTAATGGTACATTTATAAATAATAATAATAATAATAAATGTTTAATAGATGTTATAAGCATGTTACAGACCTGAATAGTATGTAATGGTGGCAGTTAAGCTCTGGAATAGGTTTCCAAGGGAGCTTGTGGAATCCCCATCACTGGAAGTTTTTAAGAATAGGTTGGACAAACACCTGTCAGGGATGGTCTAGGTTTACTTGGTCCTACCTCAGCACAGGAGACTGGATTTCTCAACTTCTCATGGTCCCTCTCCAGCCCTACATTTCTATGATTCTATAAGCACATGGGAAGAAGGTATTATAGATGATTAGCAGCCATAATTATAAGCAACCTGCAGACCTACTGAATTCTATAACAATCTATATTATATTAATCATTTATTAACCCTTTATAAACTATTTATAAAAGTGTACCCTTCATATAACACGCAACTCATTTTCTCCACTATGACTCCAAACTCATGTCTTGAACTTATCAATGACTTTATATGTAGCTTCATGGTCCAAACGAAAGGAGCAGATACCTTTACTCCTTAGCTGTGTTCTTATGAAGACTCCTGAATGCTAATGTCACGAAGCAGTAACTGGCAGCCTAGTTGAAAGAAATATAGCTGGTACAATAATTCTCAAGTTCTCATTGGCTGCATATAGACTACAGACAAGCTCAGAGAGGACTTTATAAATTTTGGACAACCTGCTTTGACAGAGCTTCCTTGTGGATCTTGAGAGAGTGATTAAAAGTGTAACCCTTATGAGAAATGCTGAAGAAAGCAAAAACTATGAAAGAACAGATGTTGCAGCTACCCACAATAAAGCCAATATGTATACTGTAAATGCAACAGAGAAATCTGGGTGGTGGTTAAACAACAAGTGGCATGAAAAGTCCTCTAGCTTCTTTGACTGCACTGATTAATTAATAGGCCCAGGGAAGGATAACTCAGATCTCTGCATTACTGGATTATGAACAAAAAAAGAAAAGCATAAAAAAAAACTTTTAATGTTCTGTGCTTAAAGCACACCGTTTTTCAGTCATATTTTGCAAAGAATTGTAATATGAATTCTTAAAGAACTGTAAAAATATTAATTCCATTATATTCTGTTAGTGACTAGCTCTAGCCCACAAAGAGCTGGTAAGGCAAACACTTCTGTTTAAATGACAGATCAAAGAAGCATTACTAAAATGATGTAATCCCTTTAAACAGGAATCTGAAAAACAGAATGAGGAAAGGAAACCCTGATTCCTCTACTTCCCTAAACTATCAAATTGTATTTATTTTAACATGAAATTCTTTGTAAAGCTCTTACTGATATGTAAGTATTTTCCTTTCTCAAGAACACAAATGTAATAATCAGGTTGCTAAAAAAATACATTTTTCCTTAAGCATTACTTTGAAGCAGTTTTCTTTACTTTTTCACACTCACAAGTTACACAGGAAGTGAAGAGTACTGACAGGCTTGTCCTTAGTACATTAGGGACTTAAAAACCTTGAATTTAATAAGAATTACACAGATGGATGCAGATACCTTTGGTGTTCTGTTTATTGTCCTTACTGCCACATGAGCACCTGCAGTCTTGCACTGTCCTACTAGGCATTCCTGAAAACACCTGGACAAGCTGTTTGCCCAAGCACTAAATACTGGAGATGATAAAAGATAATTAGCAAGTGAAACTATTCCTGGCACTACTTCGACATTATTGCAGAACTGCAGCAGCAAACTGGCACCTGGTAAAGGGAAATGCTAGATGTGATAATTCCAATTTACACATTCAGCACAACATTCTATCCGCCTGTCAATGTGAAACAGTTTCTCATTCAGTGATAACATAGATACCCCAAAAGAATGTTGTGTTGAAATACTGACATGAAACTTTTATGTACATAACAGACCCTCTCTGGACCAGCTGCAACTGCCTTCTTTTCTTGCAGGGCATGTGTTGGCCATGCATTTTTTTAATTTAAAACAAAATCTGACTTTCAAAAAGTCCCTGAATAGAAGAGTGTATTATACACAAGTACCAAACCTACAATGCACGGTTTGCACAGCAGAGAGAGCTATTTAATACACATGAAAGAGTTTGCTACAATTATGTGTAGTAAAATTTTCAACAGAATATGTCAGTTACCAAATTATAAAAAAGTATTTGCAGCAGTTAGAAATAGCCATTCATAATAGCTGTTTAAAGTAAAATATTATTGTACTCTCACTCATGTGACAAGAAAACATGCCACAATGTTCTGTGCACACCTCAAATGTGTAGATATTTTTCCAAAACATTTTCCAATGATCTCATAACATGAAATTATTTAAGTATAACAAAAGTAGGAAGCCTGTGAAAGAACTGATGGGTCTGCTGGACATCAGGGAGCTAAGGGAGCAGTTAAGGAGAGTGAAGACAATGCAGAGAAAATGAATAATTTCCTCATCACAGATGGTGTTGGGTAGATAAGGATAAGAGGGCAGGGTGGAGAAAGATACAAGATTCCATATTTGGATTGGTAGTGTTCCATACATTTCTTCATCATCTGGAAATGGTGGTGACAACAATGACATGACAGAGTCTGCTGATAATACAAAGTTATTTAGGTTAGTCAAGACTACAGAAGACTAAGAAACTTCTCAGGGATCTCACAGAGAAAGGTTAATGGGTATCATGATGGTAAACAAAATTAAATGTTGTTAAATGCAAGGTAATTCACATTAGAAGGAATAATTTTAAACTATTTATAAGCATTGTTGTGTTCTAAACTAACTCTAATTACTCAGGAAAAGGACCTAACATGATTCAATGAAAACCTCTACTCCAATACAATGGCAATAAAACAAACAAAATATTAAGATAAAGAATGGGATAAACATTTTGAAAATGTAAATACTATAAACATTATTATATAAACTGATGGTTACCCAAACTTGGAAAACTGTGTTCCATCCTGGTCACACTATCTAAAAGTTTATAGCAGAAACCTAAGGGGTCCAGAGATGGACAATGAAAAGCATTAGCCTTCAGGAAATGCCCATGTGAAGTCAGAAGGAAAAGATTGGGACAGTTTGGTTTAGAGAGAAGAGAGTAAAAGGACGGAAGAGAGGTATATAAAATGATTGTAGAGAGAAGGTAAATAGCATACTCCTACTTCCTTTCTCTTATTACACAAGAACAAGGAGACACTGAATGAAATTGAAAGGCAACATGTAAAACTGATTACAGTAAATACATTTTTTACACACTGCACAAACTGTGGAACTCAGTGCCATAATATCAAGTCCAAGAATTTAGCAGGAAATAAAAAAGGATTAGACATTTAGTTGAATAAGACCACCACTCAGTTATAGTCATGTCATATGGAATATAACTGTATATAGTGTTATATTTTAAAGCAGAACTATAAACCCTCATGTTTAAACATGTAAACCAATTACTAACTGATAAGATTAGGAAGGAACTTCCACTATTGGCAGGTCACCTTTTTTTATACCTTAGCATCTAACTCTGGCCACTGCTGAAGACAAAATTCGGGATTACAGGGACTACTGATACAATCTGGTATAATTTTTGGTTCCTATTGGAATTACATTGTGGAGCCCTAAAAGGTTTGTCTGTAAACTCAGGCCCAAAGATCTGTTTAAAGGACCAGCTTGTTAATTCGGATAAATTGAGAAGGCCTGATTCTCTTCCGATGCTAGTACATTAGAAGCAACTCCACTGAAATCTATGGAATTGCATTGTTGTGAACCTGAGGTGAGTGAGACGTGAACATGAAGTGTGCTTGTTTCAAAGGATTTTTTTGAGCAGAGGACTAGAAATGCTACAAGTTTCTTCATTATCGTTCCATAGTGAGGCAGGGCAGGTAAGCAGAGTTCCCACAGCACCTATGGAGTGGGCAGAAAGTTTGGGGGGGCGGGAGGAGAGTAGGGGAGTCCACACATCTCTAGTCCATACATCACTAGAAGCCACAGCCATCTAAATGGCTCTCTCTCTCCCTGGCATCCTCTGGCTCTGCTGCTAGGGGCTTCCCCACTGGCCACTTCCCTGTGATTCCCTTCAAGAAGGTTTTCTGAGCACAAATTAATGGGACCTAAATTCATGACAACAATCACTTGGTTTGCACTCCCAAAGGGTGACTGGGTAATGATGCTATGGAGAGGCACTCAGAAGCCTATTCCATTTGCACCAGAAAACCAAGATTCCTGAGGAACTCCTCAGGAGGTACTTCTGCAGAGTCAGAAAAAGAATATGGATGACATCACAGAGAAAATACTTCTCTATTTCCACCTCCCCCCTTCTTCTCCCCTCATCCAAGAATATCCCTAAACGTTGACCCCTCCTCCCACAAAGAGGGATCAAATTGGCCTCTAAAATATCTTCTTCACATTTAGAAATGATGGAATCAATAAAGATATGATAAAATAGCTACAATAAAATAGAACTAAGTGTTTAAATAGTCACATTAAGCAAGACCATTAGAGTAAACTTAGTTCTCCACACTAAAGTTCTCATGTATGGATTCCAGACCCCTAGCAGAGGACCAAGTTGAGAGTGGAATACTACAAATTTTAATAAAGGTACCAGTTTGACAAGATTTGAACTTATTAACAATGCAATACATAGGCAAATACTTTATCCAATAGAATACATGCAGTCTTTGCCTACTACCTTATACAAATGCTGAAGGTGAACTGCAAATGATTTTTTGAAGCTGGCGCTTGTTCCCTTGTTTGGTTGTGTGGGCTTTTTCCCCCTCTTTGCTCCTGATGTATGAAAAAATTATTTTTATTTTTCCTATTTACTTGTTACCTTAGAAAGATCAACTCTGTTCTTCTCTGGTGTTGGAAGAGTGCTTGAGGACCTATATTTTACCACATTGCTGAAAGGATGGAGGTAATGAATCTTTCACAAAGACATCCTTTCTAAAACATCTGAGAAGTTATCTTAAGTATTAACAAACAGCATATAAAAACCCAAAGTTTTATGAAGTCTAACTAAAAATCCCTTCTCCCTGAATTACTCTGCCTCCTACTCTTGACTCTTATGAACATAAGAACATAAATTATGAAGTTATCTTTTCTCTAGTTCACCAACTCATCAGTCTTGCAGTCTAGACAGGCTCTGAATACCTAAGGTAAAAACCAAGGAGAACCTTTCTCTGCTGAAGAACCAAACTAATGTTCAGGATTTCTTTATACATCATTAATGAAAACAGGGCAAAAAACTATTTCCTCTTCACCCTCCCCTCTTTTGCAGGTCACCTTTAAATTGCTGTAGGCAAGATTGGATATGATTCCCTATATGTGTTATAATCTGAGTATTACAAGGAAAACTTACTTAGGTCTGCATTATGGAATTTTTACTAGCTCTGGTTAAGTGATGGCACTTAGTTTCCCCAAGAGCAGAACAGGGACTGGATTGTAACAGTCACAAATTTGATCCCTGGTTTTCCTCCTTTGGAAATAATCTGAGCCAGCCCTTCATTTAGTAAAAAATATTCCTCCTGTATGTGCTACTGGAGTCAAGGCTCCCTCACATACCTCTCCACCCACTTGCACAAGCGCGAGAGCAGCAGTCTTGCAGAGACTGATCAACCTACCATGCTAAGTCATGTGATGAGGGTAGCCCATGCCCCCATCTTTCCTGTACAGGCATATAAGGGAAGCCACAGCCTTTAATAGAAGGAATATACCAGCTATAGAGTTCCAAAAAGACGTGTTCCCCAACGTCCACAAACACCTGCAGGTATGAGCAAAAGTTTATAAAAATTAAACTTTGTAACATTTCATTAAGATTCACTTATTTTAGGGTGGCCCTGTACAAAGACTTCCATTCTCTCTATGCCTTCCCAGTGGTAGAAACCATTATTCTATCCTACAAAGATTTTAGAAAATGAAAAAAATGGCATGAGGGAGGCATTGCACATCTCCACGAGTTCCAGAGAGCTCTCCTAGTTCACTAATAGGGGCCACATACACCACTAATGCTATACTATCATCTGAGAACTAACAACAGCTGAGAAATATGTCAGACGTATGGGCAAAAACACCCATTTTTGTCAGCCACTTCTGGAAACCACTGTGTTTCTCAGTGGCATTTAAACTTATTTATTAATTTCGCTTACTTAAAGGTCATTAGGTTTTACCTAGTTTAAGAACTTCATTTTAAAATGTGTTTTAATACAGTCTTTTTTTTAAAATGCATTGAAAAAGCACACTGATGCGCTATGAAATCAGAGCTGCACTCTGACCGCAGCAGAATTAAACCATTTTTGTGCTTAATGCCTAAGACAACATTCACACATAATAACAAAGTGGCTTCTATGAAGCCAGTATACATATGCTCTAAGTGTGTACTCTAGGGGCATGGTCAAAGCTGGCAGACCTGAATTAGACCTATGTTTTGGTTTGCAGACATAGATGTTGTGCTGTTCCTCCACTCTGCTTTTCTGAGTCAGCAGGGTAAGAACCCTTGTAACTTTCACTACCCTGGCTGTTCAGAATTACTGAGCCAGAAGGCAGAGGAGGGCAGACAACATGATAGTTATGCAGGGGGAACAAAACACAAACAGCAAGTTTAGTTTTCTCACTTTAGAAGCAGGGACTTAAACCATGATGCAGACTTCATTTTGGAGGCATGTGTGACAGAATGTATCCCTGTGCTGTACACCCTATTGCAGGGATTGGCAACCTTTGGTGCACGGCCTGCCAGCTTAAGCACCCTGGCAGGCCAGGCCGGTTTGTTTACCTGCCGCATATGCAAGTTCGGCCGATCGCGGATTCCACTGGTCACTGTTCACCACTACAGGACAATGGGGGCTGTGGGAAGCAGCGTGGGCGGAGGGATGTGCTGGCTGCCGCTTCCCGCAGCCCCCATTGGCCTGGAGCAGCGAACAGTGGGAGCCGCGATCAGACGAACCTGCAGATGCAGCAGGTAAACAAACCGGCCCGGCCCGCCAGGGTGCTTACCCTGGTGGGCCGCGGGACAAAGGTTGCCGATCCCTGCCCTATGGTAATAATCTTTGTATTAAGTATGCATTGCGGAGTATCATTTGAAAACTTGTAATTTGCTAGTCATTACTATCCTGGTAAAATGTGTGTGGCAACATTGCATGTGAAGTTTAAGAGATTTCCCAGTATGATGTTATTAACATGTGTTCCAAACCACAGCCCTACCCAAGCAGAAGTTGGCAAACAGGTCTGTCCTAAACAAAAGAATGTAGGCTCAGCTTAATTTGCATTTAAGCAGGAAAGCATCATCAATAGGCAAGGGAAGCAAAGGAAGCTCGAACAGGTGAGGAAAAGCAGCAGGGAACATCCTTGCATATAGACTTTTTGTACTCAGCTGGAAATGTTTTTCAAGAGGGGAACTATAAAAAGGAGGGACAAATACCCCACGAAACCCACACACACACACACCCATCACATTAATGACACCTGAAGTAATAAAGGAAGCATTCATCAGATTCTGGGAGAAGGGGTTCTGACCTAAGAAGTTTGGTCAGTAAGACTGCTGAAAGAATGTGGTGAGAAGACTTTGCTTTGAATGAAACATAGCTTGTTAAATTAGGCACCAATTGCATTTTATCTTTATTTTTCTTGTAACCATTTCTGACTTTTGTGCCTCATCACTTGTACTCACTTAAAATCTCTCTCTTTATAATTAAAAACCTTGTTCTATTGCTTTAATCCAGTGTGATTAAATTGAAGTGTCAGGGGAGTGTCTGTCCATTTGGGGTGACAAGTTGTGTGCATATTATTTCTACTAAAGTAACTGACTTGATATAAACTTGTATTGTCCAGGAGAGGGCTGGCAGTACAGGACATACATTTCGGGGGGAGGGAATCTAAGACAGAGTGTGTTGGGGGTCACCATGCAGTATAACTTAGGCTGGTAAAAGCCACGGTGTGGCTGGCTGGCTATAACACACACACACACCCCTACCTACCTACCTGCGAGTAACTTAATGCTTGAGGCTGTCTGTGAGCGGTCCAGGCTGGAGGCTACAGCAGTAAAGCATTATAAAGGGCACTCCAGGTTAGAGGGCAGGGGTTACACAGCTACTCATTAGTCTGGATTGTATCCTGGTACGTCACAGCATGTTATTTTTTTCAAGTATCTGGAGGACATTTAGGAATACTGACTTTATAAGATGCTTAAACTTTGAGGCATGCCACCTTTACAGTGTCTCTATCAGAAGTATATCTATTCTGGGTACTTTTTATTACAGTATGTACTAAAACTCTTTGTTGAGGAAGTAGTTATTCCACATGTGCAGCCGTGTCAACTTCTTACAATTTAAAAGCTCAGATGAGTAATGTTATAAAATACTCAACATAAGCTTCTGGGGGGAAAAAAACTGCCCTTACAAAGACTTAATCTAAGGGTTCATGAAAATATGAATATATTCCTTAATTATAGCCACACACCTTTTTTTAGTAGTCGCTATAATCAGTTGGTTGCAATCAGGTTTACTCTGGCACTAAGCCTGTAATCTTTTGAAATAAAAATACTTTATCAGGTTATAAACATATTATACTATACATCTTCTCTATTGATGCAAATCTTGAGATGGGGTGGAGAGGGAATGAACTGTACTAGCACAATTTTTTCATGGTGCAACCGGAAACAATCTGTTGGGCCTTATCAGACAAGGTTTCAATTTTCTATCGTTCCATTTTAACCTGCCTAATCAGTTGAACAAAAGTACTTTATGTGAAATGATTCCTTCAGTTGCCTTAGCTACAAATCCCTGCAGTATACTATAATTGAAATCTACTCACGTAAGTTAAGAATAATTAGGACCCCAAATTAAGCTAAACACAAAGTTAATTCAAATAGTCAGCTGCTGTCATTTACATGGTTACAGAGTTTTATTGTTCCTTAACATCTCTGAATGCTCTTAAATGCATTTTGTTCTTTCTTCACCATTTAATATTTTACTCCAAGTGGAAGTGGGATCAAGAGCCTAAATTTGGCCAGAACCTGCCACTTCAGTACAACCTGATCAAGTCTTTTCCTCACTAAATGTTTTCCCCACTACTGTCACTGTACATTTGCTATCAGCTATCAGCCAATTAACAATACTGCTGAGGAATGGAATGATAGCTCTCAGATACACTTTCATGGTAAATAAGGCTAGTATAATTGATTCTGCTATGAATGTCATCAATGCAACAAAAGAAAGGGTTTTTGAAAGCTAATATTCAGAGCACATCTCTGTCTAAACTCTAAAAGCAAAGGATTAAACAAGTTTCTTGTCTTAAATAAACGGCGATGTTGTTCAAAAACATATCATGCAAAAGCTAGATAATAATGCATGTTACAGATTAAATATGTCTCATACTGTAAGCGCAACTGTTGCCAGAATATGTTACAACTCCATTGATTTAATCAAGTGAAACTCAAAGCTAATTAATATATTAATGTAGTTAGTCAATAAATACATTTGGCAACTCAATCTATTTCTTGAATGATCTTCCTCTATGGGCACTCTGCTTTTAGTAAAACATTATTTCTATAAAATCTTTTAAGGCAGTTTATTATATGCAGGTATTCAAGGTTTTCATACCCTGTATTTACACTGCACATACTTCAGGTAGTTTGAGTGCTGGAACATTTACAGTTCCGTGTAAGAAGTTTTCTTCTTCTTTTTTTAAATAGTACATTGCAAAACAATCTATAAACATATAGAGAAAATTCAAAGTTGATGGTTATTGAGTAGCACTTGAAACAACACTGTATAACATGTTGTATTAATAACATTTTCTTTTAGCTGGTAATCTATAAAATGATATATTGTGATTCCATCCATACTAATGAGTAATAATCCACATCACGAACCACTAGTTTGCCTTCTAGTACTTTCCAGGCTTCATTCTTCATGCACACCAACTTCATCTGTTGCAAATTAAACAATATAAAAGTGTAAGCGCCAAACTGTTCTTTTTTGTTTACTAAGAGCAAATTTATCTTGAAACCACTGAAATACCTAATCAATTCTAAATGGCCACAAAACCACATTTTTCCAAACAGAATTGCAATGCTGAAGATACATTTTATAATCTGTACATTATTAAAATTCATTTTACAAGCAACACCCTTTCACAACAGAAACTTGTTTGAAGAAGTAGACAAAAATATCAGAGGCAACCTATCAGCCTTGAGCTAGAGAAAAGAACTGGGACAGCTCAATGGGGAGAATATGGGAGATAATAATGTGAAACATTAGGGAAGGAAGGTCAGGTTGCATGCCAAGTAGTCAGACAGGATCAGTGGATAAAAGGCCAATTAGACAGAGATGTTTACAATCAAGAGGTGATATGAAACAGGACAAAAATCTTCCAGCTACAATTTAAAGAGAAAATATTTCTCACTTCTTTTCCCACCTAAAAATACAACGTATTTGCAGAATCTGCTGAGAATGACAGCTTTAAATGAACTTACTGAAATCAAGTTTAATAGGAAAAACCTCTCAAAACGGCGTCATGGACTACTTATAGTCTCTGCTAGTATAGATCATCAATTACACTGGTCTAACTCCTAATTTATGTGGCTGGGGGGAAAAGTTAGCTCTCGTTAGCCTAGCACTATAAACAGGAATTGAAGTTATGTGAACTCTCTGGGTTTCTCCCATGTATGAGTTGCTTAGGCAACCAATACAGAAGTTTAGTTTGCTTTCCAACCCCTCTCCCACTCACACATTTCTGGGGAGGGGGAAAGATTTTTTGGGGGGGGAGACAAACATCACTAATGCACAGCACTGAAATACCAGTGAATTACCTTATTAGTATAAGGTAAGAAAAGAAAAAGGATGAAAAATTCCAAACCACCTGAACTGATTTAGTGTCATTGGAAATGAACACATTTTCCCTCACTCCCCTTAAAAGGGCTGTCTTAATGTCACTTGGACATGGATGAATTGTCTCCATTTATTGAAAGAGGCATCCACCAACTGAGCAAACATTTATACAGCTCTATTTCTTTACACTTCAAAAGAAAGCTAGAAGATAGAGATAATGGAAACACAAAAAGCTTTAGCACAATTGGGTTTTGAAAGTTTGTGGACTAGTTAGTTCAAATTTCTTTTTGGTAGACAGAAAATTTGAGACATCTTGAATCATGGGGCTTTGTTTAGTTCCTATATGTCAGCAAGGATTGCTCTGTTTCAGTTTGTCATAATATTTCCATGGATTTAAGATGATACAAAATTTACTGGTGTGCTAAATGTGGGGAAATTTTACATTGTTAAGAACAAGGATGGCAAATCAGGAGAAAATCCAATATTTTTAGGTATAACTTTCAAAACATCAATCCAGTCATACCCGTACATTACAATAAATCTGTCAAACTTGATAAGATTTATCAGTGAATAAACTAATGCTACAGAAGATAGCATATAAAACTGAAAATGGCTCTAGCTTTAATGATGTGAATTTTTATTAATTTTAGAGTGAGTTAGAAACAAAACTTTGCAAGATGATTTTACAAAAATAAATGCATTGCTAGAGATACAGTAGAATTTAGAGCAAAGTATATTGCTTATTAAGGATCTTTCCCTTTATATAATTACCCCATAGAAAGAACTGAAGATATCATATTTATGTTAAAAAGTAAATATTGTGTTACTATATCACACTTCAAAAACACCAAAGTCAACTTTTAAGTGCCTTTGTTGTCTGGGAACTTGTCATATCGGCATAAGCAATTGAATACCAGCATACAGAAAGGTCATATAGACCATCAAGCACACTTACAAAGAGAACATGCACAGACATAAAGCAAAGTCCCTTTTTATTCTGAATGGATTGCTTTCTTGTTCCTTGTGGAACACATCCTGGAACTAAATCACAAATACAGAACTGGACATGAAAATTAGTGTTTTATGTGAATCTTACATTCAACAATATATTTGTATTACTGCTGTGTAAGTATGTTTATTGGCACAAAGTCAGTAAGATAGGTTTTAACCGAACTACTAGTATAAATATTCCGTTCAATATATGGATGTGATCCTACAAAGATTGGTGCATGCAACTTTACTCATATGAGTACTCCATAGACTTCACCTGAACTATTTGTGGGTGTAAAATTAAATGCATGATTGCAGGATTAGGGTTTTGCATGCTAAATTTAGATTTATTATACTTTATGAGAACCTTCATTATTGTCTGATTCTGATGTGGACAAATATGACAGTAGTAAGAAGAGAACTTTCAGTGATGGTATATACACTAATTCAGATGTTTTATGCTTCCCCATCCTATGGGTTACGAACCTCTCCATTTTGTACTATGTTCCACAAGTATAATACAAACACAACTAAGGAGGACTGAAGTGTGTACTGATAAAGCTAAATAAAATGCCCTGTTCCTCAGATGCAACGGTATACTTCCATTTTAGTACAAAACAGGAATGCAATCATTAAAATAAATGTATACAGTGATTTGGTTTTAAAACCATTAAAGGTAGTAAAAATTAAAATGATATATTACATTCTCGGTGCTCCATAACATAGCACTGAGAGTCCCAATAAATTTTATATAGGAGATGTGTGGCCAATCCACATGTACCTTGTAGAAAAGGCACCCTATAGTCTTTAACTAATCTAAAACATATCCAAATATGGGGGGCGGAGGGAGAAGAAAGACTCAGAGTCAACTGTGACAGTAGGCTAAGCCAAGGTAGCTGAGTCAATTCAGTCTCATCCTAGTGGTTGGTCATGTAGCTATTCCCATTGAGACTGAACAAGGTTATCACAATGAAAAGTGGTAAATTGAAGCAATAGTTTAGAAGACTCTGGAAAGGTAACATCTGCCCTTAGCAGGAGTAAATTGTGTTTGTACATTTTTTGACAAATTTTCAAAGTCCTTCTCTCCTTGTGAGGAGAGCCTCTTTTACAAGAGGAATTCAAAGTTTTAGCAAATGACAGCAGGAACACAGCTCTTTAAAAGAGTAGCTAATACCTAGCATACAGTAATTTAGATTTCCATTTTTTTTTTGTTAAAATTATAACAAATTTGAGAATGTGTATGAATTAAAATAAATAATTTAGTGGCTAAAATTAAGATTTCTTAGTAAGTCCTCTAAACAAGTATTAATGCAATATTTAAAATGGCACTTCACAAACTGAGACTGTCAAGGCTATCAGATTTCTCTATTCCCATGTCATTTCTCCTACATTTTTGAAATAGCTATTTTCTTTCACAAAACATGAACCTCAAGTCCCACCATAGAGGGAATGAATGAAAGGACATGCACTGCCCACATGCTAAAGAATCTGATGCTTTTTTATTTGGTTGGTTGGTTGGTTTTTTTTGCCAGCTAGTCTGATTGCCTCCTTAATCTAAAACTGCACTTGAAAAGTTTACTTGGCATTTTTCTTTAAAAAGAAATTTGATTTCACTATTTAGATCAATTTACTTTTTAAAAGCTGTGTTGGCCCTATGTCTGTTTCAGGAAACAAAATAGAAACATCACTAAATAAACACCATGAAAGTATTTCTTCATTTGTTCACAACAAATATTGAAAGCAGAACTCAATACATCTGTTTTGGTTTTTATAGGCACCCTACCATTCCTTTTTACATAAATCTTTGCCTTTAAATAATCTGCATTCATTATTTAACAAAAACATTTTTACTAATGGAATCATAAAATACACTATGTTGGATGACTTATCCTGAAATCTATCCCCATTTTTCCAAGAGCTGCTGTTATTTATCACTAGTGCCAAACAGTGCTAACATTCAAATATCTGACTTTTACTTACTAAGACTCCATTATGCAGTATGGATTCAGTAAAACCTATCAGAATTGAGCACACAAGGGACTGACAAAAATTGGTTGCTTAACAGAAGTGGCGCAAAATTGTACTCGTTATGTTTGTGGATATTTCATTAAACCAAGAAGTTGCCTAATAAATGTAGTGTTTCACACAGAGTTACTGTGATTTAATTCTCCAAGCTAGAGAAATTCAATTTACATTCCTACTTACTGACACATGATGCTACAGCAAGCACTACCCTGGAAGAAATGGACAAAACAAAAATTAAACCAGTTAACAAAAAGTTGATTTCTCTATTAGTGAAGCTCTCCTATCAATTCAAGATATGCTGTGAACAAGGGTTTGTGTGTTTTAACTACTACGGGCCCAATCCCGCTAACACTTACACATACACATATGTGAATTTATTCATGTGTACAACTGTTTGCAGAATTAGGCCCTGGGGGGGTCTCAATTGGGCAAGGATGTTGAACATCTTTTGAAATGTGCTCAGAGGCTTCAATTCCCATTGCCTTCAGAGGATTCAGAGGGGGCTAAGAATGCTACATGCATTCTCCATGTTTCAGGAACTAGGTGTGTATAGTACCTAGTATTTAAATGTATCTCTTAAAATAAATGTAATAATTTCAGGTGCACATTTAGAAGCACTTTCAATTTTTGTAAATAAAATTTTGTGAACAAAATATATTGTCTACTCCACTGGAGTATATAATGTCTAAAAATCTGGGTTTTATGCTTTTTATTTTAATGTAAACAAAAATGACTATTTATAGACAAAGAGGGGCTGAACCTAATTAATAATAGCTATTACTTTAGGAAACAGAGTTTTTTAAAAATCAAATACACAAGGATGGAAAAAAAAAACTTTTAAAATCCTCCTATACATGAGACATCAAACCCACTGACACTTTTTTGGAATTTCTTCCCTAATTACTTTGACATAAAATGAATCAAAAAGTTAAATCAAATCTTGATCGTAACGTTAAAATAAAATGTAAAGTAAATATTTAAGCTAATTAACTTTAGCTCTTCTTCCCTCATGTTTCCTTCTTTTGCTTGGTTCTCTTTATTTGGTGTCCCATTAGCATCTACTTACTGCTGTTAGGCAATGATGCCCTGTTAGACTTCTCTAGAGCAAACTGAGATGACACAGATCAATGTACCAGAAGTATGTACTAACTCTCTGCAGTTTTCCTTCTAGCTGCCAGTATATGTCCTTTCCAGGTTCTCTTTACCTGTAGGAAGGAACTGCTTCAAAAGCAAACCCCTTGGCCTGTTGCCTCAAAAAGAAAAGAAAAGAAACTTCTCTTAACTGCAGATATGATTCTTGACTTGATAGATACTGCAAATAATACTGCAGTCTCTCGTGAAACAGTCTCTGTCTGCTAACAACCTATTGGATTAAGCCACTGTGACAGCAACGAGGAGTTTGTCTTGATTGGAAAATTTTTCATTAAGTGGACTAATGAACCATTGGTCCACACCTGGAATCTTTTTTCACTGTACAGAAACATTCACTCTTAACAGCATGAAATTTAGTTAGTTTTTTTTTTCCAGCTGCAACAACCTGCTTATGTATATAAGATTTCCATAACAAAAATTAAGTAGCTAGATTCCAAGTCAGAGAATTAAAGATATTCCTATTTTCAAGGGTTCTCAAACTGGGGGGAGGGACCCCTCAGGGCGTCGGAAGATTATTACATGGGGGGGTCATGAGCTGTCAGCCTCCACCCCAAACCCCGCTTTGCCTCCAGCATTTATAATGGTGTTAAATATATTAAAAAATGTTTTTAATTTATAAGGGGTGAGGGCATCACACTCAGAGGCTTGCTATGTGAAAGGGGTCCCCAGTACAAAAGTTTGAGAACCACTGTCTTAGATACTGGTTTTTAGCATTTGTTTGTGGTTATACTTCCAGGGATGAAGCATCGTTAGTAGAGCATGTTACACTTGGCATATTTTATGACTGAAACAAAAGGCAACACAATCTCGTCAGAAAGTCTAGCAATGCTGTATTCACTTTGCTTCTGGTGGCTTAAATCAACTCAATATTAATATTCACTTTCAAAATACAGTGCCAAAATATTTCATTTATTCTTAGAATTTATAATTAATTGTGTGTGATTCTGTTAGCTGCTCCCAATTTCCTTCCATTTATTTTAGCAGAGAAAGTAAGTCTTGTGTAGACTTTAAAGGAATTGAATTCAGCATTGAAGCATCAAAAGATTGCTACTGCCTCCTAGAAGCCAGAATAGGGATAGAACAACATGGATCTGAAATGTTACAAATGAAAATGAAAATTACCTTTCTGCAAATTTGGCATGCAGAAGCTTTCAGTTTATTTTTCCTACCCAAACACAGTAGTAAATTGCTTGTTAGATATATCTAAGTTAACCAGAAAAAAATTATAACTATGTGTGCTATAGCATTTTCCCCTTCCTGCTTCCAGATCTTCTTCAACTGCTACATATTGCTGAACTCCAATACTGAGATATTTTGATAAATATTTTAAAATTCTGAGTTGAGAGATTTTTAAATAACTACACACACACAAACTTAAGATTTTATAACTGTCATTGAGCACCTTTAATTGGAAAAGCCATGAAGTGAAAACACTATTTCCCAGTACTATCTTTTAAATACAATTTTAGACTAGTTCATTCATTCTTGCAAGATGAATGCATTTTTGCATCAAACACAGTAATTACCAAAGCCAACTAGCTGTAAAATTTAGATATCTAAGCTCCTAGTGGCTTCCCATCTGCAGAAACTTGTTTTTCATATGACAATAAGGTTTCATCCAAGACTAAAAACATGAAGGACACCGAGAACACACAAATGTATAGTCTCTAAAAATCGTAAGTTACTATCCAAAGAATCATACAATCCAAAAGATGAATGTGTTGGTCTTCAGCACTATACTCACAACTCAGGGCGGGGAGAAGATGGGGGAAAGAGAGAAATCTTGAAAGCTGTTTAGGCAAACCTAGACCTTTCAAAGGCAATAACCCTCAGGAAGGTACTCCTTGAAGTGTACTCCTTGAAGTCTACATAGGAGTTATTACTATATTTCAGCCAAATAGGTTTATTAATTCAAGCCCAAGAACTGAGTAAGTTGAGAGAGTCTTAGACTAGAACAAATGTTTAAATAAATATATATTGAATGTGAGAGCTTTTATAAGATATTTAAGCCTTTAAACTTTGCTAGGTTTTGTTTGACAGTAGTGCTTGTTTAGTTTTACTGCACTCTATTTTCTGAATTACTCAGAGGGGTTTGACCTATGAATCCAAAGAATTCATACATGGTGAGATACATCCCTACTTTTTTTATTTTTAAAGTGGTATCAGATGTAACTGAGGAACTGCAAATTAAATCATTACACTCTTAAAAGTAGTATATTATCTATCAGTCATGGGGTTATCTAACGATGGGGATGAATGCTATTAAAGGAAAACGGCCAACTTGAAACCTAGTTAATTTTTAAAAAGTTACAAATATTTTTAGATATTACACTTAGCCCAAAATTCCCTTGCCAATATTTGTGATTAAAAAAATTAAAATAATATTTTCCTATTCTTTTAAAATGTTTCTCGCTCCACTCTAATTGTCTAAAAAAGCCACAAAAACACCAAGGAGACTGACTATATTATCGAAACAGTGAACTGATTTTACACAAAGAAAAAAAAAAGTTTTTCCTCACTAATCTCTTCTATTTAAGAGCAATCTTAGGTGCTATATGTACCAGAGGTGAACAATTTACAGAGAGCAGTTAGGTTTTTAAACTGGCAGCGCTCCTGTATGCACTTTCAGTTTCATTTGCCCAATTCTCAGACGTATAGCACTGATTTTAATGAAATATTTGCAGTTTTATTTCCAGCAAGCCAATCAATGTAAGTAAAATAGGTGCTCTGACTACTGCTTTTGGTTCCATTAGAACGTATTTTAAACAACTATGCACTGTTTATATAACTTGCAATTTACTTGTGCTCAAGGACAGTATAGTGAGAGGACTGAATAGAAGGAATCTAAAAATAAACCACCTACCAGTTCTATCATCACTCCAGTTGTCTGAATACTGTTATTTAGTGTCACTGTATCAAACAATGTACATTTTTAATGTTTGTTTTGTTTTAATATCAATCATTTCGACTAACAGCTAAGCTCTAGAACAGGACAGGTAGTAATTACTTGTTTCTAGTTAGGCAGATGCATCCTAAAACTCCTGAGTAATCTAAAAGCAAAATAATATTTTAAAATTATACAAGAGCATGTGGTCTCTCATCTGGAGCATAACTAAAAGACAGAATATAATCTTACCTTCTGTATTCTGTAGGAAGCCAGTTATGAGAAGTAACCAAAAAAATTGCATTCTGCAACCAGAAGACACCATTATTGATCCCTTTAAGTATTTTCTTTGTATTCCTTAATGAACCCAGTTATAAATGCCCAGCATCATTGAAGCCGGTGGTCTGTGTCAT
Source organism: Trachemys scripta elegans (assembly GCF_013100865.1). NCBI lineage: Eukaryota > Metazoa > Chordata > Testudines > Emydidae > Trachemys > Trachemys scripta. The sequence continues at coordinate 82,188,502 of NC_048305.1, forward strand.
TGATCTTCATATCTGGGGATGGAAAACAAACAGACAAAAAAAGATTCCATTGTTAGTCATATACTAACAAATTTTACAAAAATGATTCACATATCGGCTATCAAATTTTAGCTGACACGACAGAAAGTCAAAAATATAACATGAAGTACAGCTGTACTGTGGCTGGGGAGCGGGCAGGCGTGCTGGATTTATGATCAAGGTCAGTGATCAACCAGGATGAAGAAGTTGAAAATGTGATTGTAGCTAATGTGCTCCTACTAAGAGATACAGTGAAGATAAGAACATGGATTTGCAGATGAGTGGGGTTTAAACACAAAAAAACCCAACAGACACATTATTCTACACAACACTGATACAAAACAGATCCAAGTACAGAAAGAGATACAAACCAATAATAAAACCTCAAAAGAGAAGCTCAGCAGGACCCCTGCACATCAGGGCTACCACAGGAGATAAGAACACCAGTTTTTCCTATTACACATATACCGCTACCTCGATATAATGCGACCTGATATAACGTGGTAAAGCAGTGCTCCAGGGGGGCAGGGCTGCACACTCCAGTGGATCAAAACAAGTTCAATATAACATGGTTTCACCTATAACACGGTAAGATTTTTGGACTCCCGAGGACAGCGTTATATCGAGGTAGAGGTGTAGTTCTGCCTCCTTAGACAAAAAGCTAAAACAGCAACATTGTCATCAAAATAACCATTTTGCTGAGAAAGCTCGTGCTTCTTTGACCAGTGAGTTTCAAAGAACTTCTAACCACAATGAAAAACCTTTCAAACAAGGGGGAAAAAACCACGTGTTGCAAGCACATTGTTAATATTGCCACTTCAAATCACATGTACATTAGCCCAGGTCAAAGATGGTATAGCACATGATCACATTGGGTTTAGCAAGTGACTGAACTCCTTAGTTCTACTTGAGAAACCAACTTCACCTGAACTTCTCCTGCATACCATGTAACACGAAAGACTTTAAAAAGGTATGTTTTACATTTGATTTTTTTTTTTTTTAATGATAGTGGAAAACAGTTATTGAACTGGAAAGTCTGACCAGCCATATGCACTCTTCAGTCAGTGCCTTCGTTCTTGCAACAACCATCAGAAAAACAGGTTACTTCCTCTTTCATAGGTAGGTCTATGAGCTGGACCAGTCTCCAGCAGACAGCTGTTTGAGATATTAAAGATATCAATGTGAATGCACAGTTGAATTTCCAGTATGAGTGTGGGCTCTATGAGCTAGAGGAGTGTGCAACTCAGAACATGATAATAATGAACCTCTGAAAAATGCTGCACAGACATAGATCAAAGGAGACAAGTTCTGTACCACATTACCCCAGACCCTATAGGCAGACAGACCAAAATTTTCAAATTTGGGTGCCTGAGGTTACACGTAAAATAAGTAACCTGACTTTCCAAAGTTCCACAGATCATGTATCCTATTTTATCTTTCTTGCTTGTGCATAGCAAACTGAGGCTGGAAGCAGCAAAATCTCTTAAGCCAATGAAAGGGCAACTACCCGCACACCCCAGTACTCTGGATAGTCCTTGGTAGTCCATTTCAACCCATTCACACCTTTTTTTTTTTTTTTTAAAGTCCCAGAGCCATTTTATAAAGTTGTTATAGAACAGGCTTGAGATCCTTAGGGATCAAAGCTGCTATACAAAATGCATCAACGATCATGATAGTGCCCTAGTGGAGATACACTGTAGAAGTTTCAGTTCAATGGCCATATATATGGGAGTCTATAAATTGGTGTACACTTAGGACTTGAAAAATCTATTCATCCAGTCACCAATGACAAGTGGGAAAGCTCTCCTGGGCAAGGATGCCCAAATCATTGATTTCTGGAGAATTTACACTTTCCTTTAAAAAAAGTTTCTAACCCTCATGGTCACAAACACATTGAGTCTGTAGACAGACAGCTGCAATGCCTCTGATGTTGCTCATTGCTTTGACAAGCAGCAGCAGGGTGAAATTAACAATCACTTCATTTGTTTCAGAGTTGCTATACACAGTCCTGTGGGCAGCAATGAATCCATCAGTGGAATACTGCTGCTGCTTGTCCACAAGACTCGCACACTTTCATTGGCTGTGAGTGCAGGAAGACATAATACCAATGCAGTCAGACAAGAGTTTAATAATTTAGAGTAGCCAAGTATGCTGCTTCACAGTGGACGTGGCTTTAATGGCGATGCCACTTCACTGTTGGATTTTTTCCCACATACCTCTTACAGAATGCAAAGCTCTTACAGTCTCATATACAGGGAAATGAAAGAGAACTGGCATTCTAAGCTTTCAACAAAAGAGGCTCTTTTCCTGCAATTTGCAAATACAGCCAACAAGTGCTCTTCAAGCAAAGGGGCAGAGTGATGCATATAACACATGTATTTCCACAAAGAGCAGAACAAACACAGAGTCGCTCTTCCTGGCCCAAGCCTAAGTGTCTAGAGGTGAAGATCCATCACCATTTAATCTGAGATAGTCATATTTTATTTCTTAAATCTTTCATCCTGGGCTGAGAGGGCTTTGCATATTGAAAAATCTAAAATCTGCATATGACACTGCATGCAGCTGAAAGTAAGATTGCTAAGGAGTTCCTGCTCAGGAGAAAAGCAGGTATTGATACTAAGTTATCAAAAACTGGGAATTCTCCCACAGAAAAAGCCTAAGGAGAATTTAGATTAATTCTTCACCCGTCACACCCAAAGGGCTAAATCACTGAACTATTTCACAGACACTGCAGACTGCTCAGTATGATTTGAGCAAGTAATTAGAATAATTTGAGAGTGTGGATGAGGCACAATAATGGCTACATGTGAATTAAGTCAGCCTTTTGATTGCTCCCAGTCCATCCAGAGGATTTTGATTTCCTGAGATTTAGTTTTAAATGGGCTTTTTTATTTCCATAACTTAATGCTGTATGGACTGCTTAACTGTATGCATAAATTTTGAAAAGCTTTTTTTTCACCTCAAAGTGGATAGTGACAAGGCTGTGCTTTGTCATTCTTCACCTCAATGCCTTCTTGTTTGTGAGAAGAAAGGAAGGAAATAATCAGAGCACTATTAGAGACTGATGACCACTTTCTAGGAAATAGCTGCCCAGATAGGAAAACCAATGGCAGAGGGAAGGAGTAAAGGCCTCAAACCTTCTAAATGGACTTATTTTGGGTGTTCTAACACCTAGCAATAGTTTATAGAAGGGGCTTGAGAATGTTCCTGGGACACTACAAAAACAGCAACTACCACCCAGGTGAAGGAATAATGTAAACTGAAATGTTTGTGACAAACAGAAATAGTGGGTATACAACATTTATACTGGTCTAGTCTACTGGGAAATAAAACTTGACTCACTTTGTTGCACTGAAGGCAAAATATGTCTAAAGAAACTAATTAGCCTTCATCAGACTGTTTATCACTAAGATGTGCTTTCAAAAGTCCAGAAAAAAATTCAAATACAGTTTGAAAACTGACTTCAAGAGATTTTTGTTGTTGTTGTTTATTTTTTTAACCAAATTAATAACAACCCTCCATTAAGCAAATTGTTATGAAACCGTGAATAGTAACTAATTCAATTAAAATAAAAGGACATTACAATACTGAATCAACTATTCAGCAGCACAATAAAACAAATCCTGGAAAAAGTTACCCCAAAGACAAGCTGGAGCCAAAGGACACTTGTAGGGATAAACATTGCTGTCAGTCTCATCTTTCTGATCACGTAAATGCCAAAGATGTAGACACAATGGAATCTCACAACAACAACAAAATCCAAAAAACAAACAAACAGGACCAGGAAAAGCCATATTAAGTTACCTCTTTGCGAACAGAAAAGTAGATCATAGCAAGTGGTTATCCTGTGCAAATAACTTGTTTCCTCTCAGATCTTAATAGGCCTAAGCTATCGGTGATCCAGAGAGAATGTCTGAGAGTGGGAAAGAGAGATGCTCCCCAGAGCAAAGACTGCTTAAGAGTGCAACAAAAGCTGTCCAAAAAACTTCAGCTGTAATTTAAATCCCTGCCTCTGGGCCATATTGTAGTCTCTCACAGGAAAACCTGAACTGGAACTGAGAGGTTTACTTTGTATATTTCCTGTTGAAGAAGCGAAAAATCAGGAGAAGTCAGCATTCAGACTTGTGCAGCACTATGGAATGCACGGAACTCTGCTCCCAGCCCTACATATCCTAAAACAGCGGTAGCGAATTATTTTTTGTCGAGGTCCAAATTTCTTGGTCAAGGTCCAGACTGTGGAGAAAATAATAAAAAAACAAACAAAATGATGATGGTAATATGTAAATAAAAAGATTTTGGGGTCCATTCAAAAGTGTATGGCGGTCCAGATTTGGCCCAAGGTCTGCCTATTGACTGCCCCGTCCTAAAATCTCTGCCCTGCTCCCTGACCCCTCTGACTGCTGAAACCTCTAAGCTTAGCTGCACATCTCCTACAGAACATGTTCTACCATTAGCTTCCTTCTCTCCTCTCCCCCCTCCACACTGCTCAGGAGCACCCCAGAAACAGAAAATGCTGCTCCAAGTATCAGTTCCCCTTGAAATAGGTACTGTCTGGAGATAAGTGGCTCTCTGAAAGGAGCTTCTCCCTCAGACATATCCCCAAATTCTGCAGAACCCAAGCCCCAAGGGTTCTGAGAGGTCCAAAACAACATGCAAAGAGCTGTCTCTCTCCCCCTTTGAGCAACATGTTATCCTATTCTATCAGGGGGGAGGGATAGCTCAGTGGTTTGAGCATTGGCCTGCTAAACCCAGGGTTGTGAGCTCAATCCTTGAGGGGGCCACTTAGGGACCTGGGGCAAAATCAGTACTTGGTCCTGCTAATGAAGGCAGGGAGCTGGACTCAATGGCCTTTCAGGGTCCCCTCCAGTTCTAGGAGATAGGATATCTCCATTAATTTATTTATTTAATTTATCAGGCCCTACCATTAATGAAAATGGAGAGGAGCTCTGAAGTTGTGTTTACGTAAGCCTGGTTGTTTCTTTTGCTGAAGAGCTTTCAAGATCCTACAATCCATCAATATTACTATTTTGAATTTATATATAGCCCTGTCATCTTAGGACCTCAAAATGCTTCTGCAAACTTCAATTAAGCCTCCACATACCTAAGGTAGATAAGCATACCCACTTTATCAATGGGTAAGCTGAGGCTCAGAGAAACAAGGTGAATTACACAAGATCACACCCTGAGCCAGTGGCAGAGCAACAAGCAGAACTCTAGAGCAGTGGTTCTCCACCTTTCCAGACTACTGTACTCTTTTCAGGAATCAGAGTTGTCTTGCGTACCCCAAGTTTCACCTCACTTAAAAACTCAGGCTTAGGCTTCAGCCCCGCATGGTGGGTCTTGGGCATCGTCTTTCTGCCCTAGGTCCCAGCTAGTCTAACGCTGGCCCTGGCAACCCCATTAAAATGAACTCACTCACAGTTTGAGAACCACTGATATAGCATATAGAACAGTAACAAGTCATTGTCTGCATGAAATTTTAATTTGTACTGACTTCACTAGAGCTTTTTATGTAACCTGTTGTAAAACGAGGCAAACCTCAAGATGAGTTGATATACCCCCAAAAGTACATGTATCCCTGGTTGAGAACCACTGCCCTCGAGACTCTTGTTATAAGCATTATCCTGTCCCCCATCTCACCATCACCACCTTTTGTAATCTTAGCTATTAAATTTTAAATAAGTAAATTTTAAAAATCCATAGATTTCATAGAGTTTAAGGCCAGAAGGGACCAGGAGATTGTCTAGTCTGATTTCTTGTATATCACAGGCTGTTAAATTTCACTCTGAAACTCCTACACAGAGTCCAATTAGTTTAGTTAGACTAAAGCATTTCAGTCCTCAGGAGACTAAAATACATCTAAGAAAGGATAGGGAGGCAAGGATGGGGGAGGGATAGCTCAGTGGCTTGAGCATTGGCCTGCTAAAGCCAGGGTTGTGAGTTCAATCCACAAGGAAGCCATTTGGGGATCTGGGGCAAAAAAATAGTTGGGGATTGGTCCTGCTTTGAGCAGGGGGTTGGACTAGATGACCTCCTGAGGTCCATTCCAACCCTGATATTCTATGATGTGTGGAGACACATATACAGACTACTTGATCTCCTCAGAAAACCTGTGTCCATGAGGTTTCCCAGGTTTTAAAAAAATGACCATTAATGATCCTATAATACTGCCATGTAAGAAGTCAAATAATGCACCACTACTACTAAAACCTTCTTTCAAGCTCCACTAGTGAAATATTGGAATGTGCCTTAGCATTGTTTATTGTCCAACAGCCCCTGTTTTATACTTTGCTTGCAACGTAAGAGACAGTTGAAGTCTTTCAGCAAGTAACATATTTACATTTATTAGATGCACTAAATATTCAAGACATGCCTAACCCGTCAGCAAGGTTATTTAAAGTGGGGGGGACTTAACTTGCTTTAACAGCTTTACATTAATGCTACACAACTGAGAAGCCATATCAAATCTCTTAAATTGCAAGACCTTGTAAAAAAAAACTAGACACACAAGCAAGACACAACTCTGTTTAGCTAGCATAATTTTAACGACTATGGTAAGTGGTCAGCCTGCAATCCACTTCCAATTAAACAGGTTGTTTATTGCAGAAGAAATGGATAGACTAAACCAGCTCTATCTAAAATTGGTCAACAAAGACTGATATTCCATTAAAAATATTGCAACCCTAAAGACCTAACCCTGGAGTCTTATGTTTGGTTCTGTACGCAACAATCCCCATTAATTAACACCTTGCACATTGGGTTTCTAACACAAAACATTTCTGTCTGAGCAGTACAGAAGGAATGCAGTATCAGGGAAGGGAATAGCACAGTAAGAACAAGACGTGACCAAGGTCATCCAGCCTTACAATAAAAAAAGTCATTTCTATGCACTCAGCTGCCTTGTACTCTGAAGTGATACATCAATGCTTTAGCAAAGCCTGAAACAGTATGGGATAAATATACATGCACCCTGAATCTAAACTGAAGCAGAGATCACAAAAATCAGTCCCTCTGTTAATCAGAGCAGTGGAAGTTTACTCACAAAGGAGGATCTACCTGTATGAGAGGCAACACTAAATAAATTATTTAATAGTATGACAACAATTTATCCCATCAAAATGCAGCAACTCAATGGTCTGCCTCAATAATTCACAAGGAAAATAAATGGGATTCAATTAAAAAGGGCAAAGATGTTCATTTCTCTTTATAATTCCAATTTGGCTCAGTTCCATTCTTGTGTTTTCACCAGGTATTGTGTATATATATTCTACATGGAGTGCCTTTCCTGACAGGCTCGTTCAGCCCCTTCTTGTTAACACAGGATACAGCATGGACACTCTGGGGAGTTTTCATTCAATAAGCCAGGAAAGTAAATCCTTGCTAGTGCTAATCAGAAAGGCTTTTTTTGGCTCCAGGCACTCTATTTTTGCCAAGTTTTAATCTCTCTCTTTTGCCTCCACTAGATCCTCAGAATCATGAGGGTCACCCGTTACTCATTAAATTATTCCTCCATTTCATTTCAATTGACACTGCATCACTGACTGAGACTACTTGAACTCAAACAGTTAAACTGAAGTCGTTTCATATTTTTGGCCTCGGTGTATCACTGACTCTTGCTGGTGCCCTAATGATAAATCCCCAGTACATGAAAACTGGGGGAGGGGAAGAGATTCTGTAAGTCAATTACAACTGTTATCGGCTGTAATATCTTAGTGTCATGCTGAGCATGTTAAATATGCTGATCGCTTTGGACACCAGAGGCACAGTCTGAGGCTGTTTGCCATTCTCTTCATAAATAGTCCTAGGCTGTTGAAAATGCAAAACAAATAGCTCTCATTTTCTTATAGGATAGGTTTTTATGAACATCAAAAATAAACAAGGGAATAATGAATAGCTATAAAAACACTCATAGAACCATACGACAAACCAAAAGAAACAATCTTACAGCTAAAGAAAATTCAAAGGCTTTTCAAATTTCTCACACAGGAGAAATCCACAAAATAATCCTTTATTTTAAAAAAGATGTATCTTTCCTTTTAGATGAGAAACCACCGGTCTAATATCATACACACACTGTAGTCTTGTAAGACAGTAAAATATTCGTTGACAGTCTTGACAGGGCTTTGCAAAGACCCATTTTCCTGAAAGATGTTATGTCACTTGATTTAATTCCTTTTTTCAACTAGTATTTTTCACAGCAGAGAATTTGTTTGAAGTGGAGGTAGACAAACAAAATGGAACTGTGATCAGACATGCCTATACCTCTGAAATGGATGTCACATGATGCTTTGTGTAGCTGACTGCAAGGATTTTAACATACTTGATACGCTTTATGACCTTTCCTCACTTGGCATAAGAGCAGAGAAAAGTTAGTATGTCAAAGAGAAGAGAGGTTCAGACATGCCTTTTACAGCTGACACACTGAAATAAATAATGTCATCAGTGTAGGACACATCTACCTGGGAAAACACAAGCAAGTCCAGGAACATAGTTACAACCCAATAGAAGCTTAAAGAGTAGACAAGAACTCATCACCTTTTAAACACATTCCATAACTGGGCTAAATAAAGCCTTGAGGTCCTGACACTACAAATTGCAAGTGTGTTGTAATCGGGTAAGGGGACAACCATTCTGCAACCTGATCCTACACTGTAAGCATGAACAGATCTTTACAGATCTAGGTTTGGTAACACTGCTCATGCTGAAAACACACTGTTTTTTACACACTCTTTTTTATAGGAAAATAACCTACTAAATATATGGGAGTATCAGGATAGCCTCCATTTCAGCAGCTTTCTGAAGGATACAGTTACGTCTTAATTTGGCACTTTTCCATACATTATGCTGAAAATAAATTTCTATACAATGTATATAGGATACTGTTCACAGTTTTGAGGATAGGTCTTTGGGGATGAAAAAAAATCACCTTTGGTATTTTCTTAAAATCAGACCAAATCAGGTACAAACATAAGTGGAAAAAATTAGCTGTTTTTAAAAAAAACTAGCAGAAATATATTATTATAAAAATACACATACTGCACTGGATGTAATTAGTGGCATAGCTTGATGGTTACAAAAAGAATATGGTTCGAACGTTAACATCTGTGAGATCATGGCCTAATCACTGTGCAGTGAAATATGAAACAAAATCAATGGTGGCACATAAGATGTAATGCCGATTATTTTTGGCTCACTGCACTGAATCCTGGATTCATAAATCATTGTTACTAGCCATTCAGTGAATCGATATTCAGATTCCCTCTTGGTCTATCCATATGACCACTACATGAAATAATAATGACCCAAGATCTGTCATATATTAGGTCACCAATATTACCAACAGGGATTTCTTGGGAACAGTGAGGTAATCTAGGATAAAATATATCTGATGAGCTTACAAATAAATATGAAAAAGCTGTAACTATATGTAAAGAGAAAGACTTATGTGAGGGAGAGACCCCTATTTTTAAATACCTGATCTTTCATTATAACTTCAGATATTAATATTTAACATAGCACTGTAATAATCCTCTTTATTAAAGACTATTTTTATAAACTAACTTCACCATATACTTTCTTATTTCAAATATACCCCTCCCTTTTTTTTTTGTTTTGTTTTAAAAGAATCATTAATATTACTTTGATCAGAAATCCTTGTTTCCTTACCAGGGTTCCAATAGCCAAATGCTTCAAAGGACCACAGAATAGTCCCATTAAAAACCAACAACAACAAAATAAAATAAACTTCTCGAGTGCTTTCAATGAAGCCTTATTCCCCAAACACTTTACAAACCATTTAATTACATAAAAATAATGCAACACCCCACTGCAGACAAATATGAAAGCTACTGTGCACTATCCAGCATCCCACGTACAATCCTGAGTCATGATGCTATTAAAATCTCCAATGGTAATAATATCTAAGAGGGCGAGAGATAAAGAAGTAAACAGTCAGAACAAAATGCTTAGCCCTTTAAAAAAAACATTAAAAAAATACATAGCATACAACCTTTAAACTACGATCAAAACAAGAATGATATTCCACAGTGGAGACCTGGCTTGTATGAACGGGACTGCACTGAACCTAGATAACTCTTCAGAAGACCCCACTATGAATATCAGCAACAGAAAAAGCAGTTCCTCCTGCCAATCACTGACAGAAAGTGAATCCTCCAGACATACTAATTTACACAGTGGGGGAGCTGCACAGTAGAAGGCTTAAAACCTACAAATAATTAAAGTTAAAAAAAAATACCTCTTATCTCTCCTTCCTTCTTCACAGTCAATTTCCTCCCTTGCCTTCCTGGTTTACAAAGAGAATCTTCGATACTGACAGAATGTTAATGCTCCAAATCCAGGAAATGACAGTTAAAACTGGACATGCAGCCTTAACTCGGTCCATTGTATGTATGAATTACTATACAGTCTTTAATTATATAACATACTATTTCTCATACAATTGCCATGCATATCTCTTGTGATGTATGCAATAAGTTTTGCAGGACTCTGTGCAATACATAACCTAACTTAGGGCCTGATTCTGCAATGAGATGTATGTAGGTGGACCCCAGTGTCCATTTAGAGACCTATTTACTTCAGTGGGGCTCCATGTAGATGCATGGGTTATCCATGAACATCTCATTACAGGATCGGGGCAAAACATTTTCTGTACAATTGAAGTATCCATGCATATCGTGACCTCTCTTAGTTGTGCACTGAAATGGGACTTATTTCAGTGTTGCATGCATCTTGTACTGGCTCTCTGAATGAGGTAACTTTCACCCTTTATGAGCTTAGTGTGATTTTTAATGGGTCAAAACTTTGTCAAATCAAAAAGCTACTGTGCCTTCCCCAGCATCCCATATATTCTATTCCTGGGAATACTCAAAAGGCATTTCTCCTCAGTGGGGCTATTTTCATGTCTAATATAAACCTCCTGCTCCCAGACATTTCAAGGGAGAGCTGAGAACTACTTAAAGAGCTACTTAGAGATGGCAGAACTATTTTATTTTATTAACATTACCTTTGGGAAAAGATCAAGGCTGGAAAATATAATGTACAAATTCTGAAAAGTGATAAGCAACCAAACACAGGGTTTTGAATAGAAACCTTAACTAAAGCAGTTGCAAACGCAAGATGTAGCTTAATTTCAATTTACACTTTTCTTTTCTCTTATACCTTACATGTTATCTTCTCTCTCTCTTCCCTGTAGCAGTGGATACTAATACCAAAGGAAGGGCAGAATGGAAAATAATCTTACAGACTGGAATCACTGAAAGCACTACATGTCTTGACTCATTTTCTAAAACACTTTTAAAAAAAATCTACATTGAAGCAGATCTGAACTCTTACAATATTAATTTCAATCTTCCCACTCCAGACAAAACTCAGGATATACCCCAGTTTCAGTTTAATTTTTTCTCTAAAAATTTGACATCTCTCTTAGGAAAGTAACTCTTTATGCTTTCTAGTTTTCTCAACTTTTACCTGACTCAAAGCAAGGGTCTGTGTTATTTATATAATTCGTATTTAAATTATTTTTATTTCTGACAATCATGCCAGGACATACTTCCCATGATGTGGGAAAAATTTTATTCCTTCTGCTCAAATACAGTTCAGACTTCCCAAGTAGGCAAAGTTTAAACCTCAAGGCCTGGAGTTGTGTGACACGTAATATGTTGCCATTTTAAATTACATGCTGTCTACTTTTGAATATCTTATTTGTGAATACTTAATGGTCACTACTTCATTTGCCACTAATAGAAATTACTTTTTTAAACAATTAACTACACACTTAATTTGTCAGCTGCAGTTCTCATATGTGCAACACAAGAGAACAATGAAGTCTGCATTTGTCTATCCACCTTATTTATTAAGTGAAAAGCGTGGAGAAAATTTTAATAAGAGCATTATATTATGGCAGCAATAATCTAGGTGTTTTACTGGAAGTGAAGTGGATTACTGTAAATGAAATTTTAAAATGTCCTTTCCATTTTACAGATAACACAAAATGACTCTTTTCATGTCTCCAGCGATAAGGATACATTTGCCACACATTTAAATAGTGCCTTCACCCTATCCACCCCTGCTCATGAATTAATAATTCAGTGACATTAATACAAGAAGATAAATGATAAAGAGGTTACAGCACAAGGGCCAACAGTACATACATACTTCTTTTAGAACAGCTAATACCTCTCTGCCAATTACAGTTAGAACTTTTTAACAGTTTTCAATGGCATTTTAGAACCTAAGTAGCAGCTTATGCACACACTGTTTCATACAATTGAAGCTTAATAAATCTCCTGCTGGTACCAAACAATCATTCTAGGGGATTAAAGTGCAACATCTGCTAACATTAATAAGCATTTTATATAGCAAAATATATAAAGGCAGTCTCTACTGAATTGTCAATCTTCTGAAAAAGCATCTAGATATATAAACTGGTTTGGCATAAATTGTACCTTTATTGTTCAATTGGTAACTTCAGCTTATGACAAAAGTGAGGTGTATTATTACTACGTAGTGTGTGTGTGTTTGTGTGTCCGTGCACGCAAAATATTTCAGATAAGAACCTTGTAAGAACCCATGCGCTAAGTAGTTTTTCAGTGGTGAAGTAAGTTACTAATCAATTTCCAAATGCCGGTTTCTCTACCAAAATTTGTTATGGTTCTGGCTGACTTATTTTCTTAATTTTTATAAAATAATTTATTTTCACAGTACTCTCTTCTTTGGGTAGATGTGTATGCATGTGTTTAAAACAATTAAAATTCTGAAGATTACATTTTTAATTAAGAATTTTAAAATATATTTTAAGGAAGAATTTGGTAAATGTTAATGCTTCTGAAGTGAGAGACACATAACATTGGTTTGAGCCAAAAACACAATAGGCCAACACTACACACACTTCTCTGCACAGTACTGCCGAGGCAACTCAACCCCTGCAATTTCAGTTTTGGACACTAAATAATAAATTGCCAATCATGCCACACTGTACCATAGTTTTGTAGTGTGGACAAAACGGAATGAGATCAACAAACTTGGTTTGTGTCTTTTAACCAAAATTAAATTTGCACCTAGGTCTCCAGACATGAGAGCCCAGTGCCATGCCAGTCAGGCACCTATAAAAAGGAAACATTTGATGTACTTTTTTTTTTTTTAATTGGTAATGAAATCCCTTCAGCGTTTCACATTATTTTTCATTGATTGGTCTGGTTGGCTAATTTTAGCATTTCTGTCCAAGCTATGCATTGTTTTGAAAACGAGTATGATAGTATTTTCCTGTGAGAGGTGGAATTTTACATGGTGCATTTTAAAGAGAGATGAAAAAACTATAGGTAACAAGGTCTCTAAGGTGCCACAAGTACTCCTTTTCTTTTTGCGGATACAGACTAACATGGCTGCTACTCTGAAAGGTCAAAAAAGGTTCCAATATGTGACAACTGACGCACAGGTCAGAACCTGTTACCTGCACCAGGCTTTGAAGTACCCATAACTGGGGCTGAAGCCTCTTTTAGCCAACGGAAACTAGCTGTTTGAAAGAATAAGCTTTAAGGCACTAAGCCAGGATGTAGGTAGATTTAGCATATATTTTTTTCAAACTGATGGTTTCTTTTGGCTGAAAACTACTCCCACAGCTCCCATATATACTTCAAACGCAGGAGTCACCATTGTTTGAGATGGGATAGAGAGATTAGGATCCTGACTGTCCTAAGGTCTCCAAAGATATGCTTTTGCAAATCAGTTTGACTTTTAAATGAATAATCATTTTAAATAAAAGTTATGAACAATTAAGTCACTACTCACAGACACTCCCAAAATATGTGATAATGTAAAAACGTACATACTCTATTTTTTTTTCCAAGTGGACTAAAACTTGACAAACTACGCTGAGAGATATTGGCACATCTCAGATTCAGGAGTCACTTGACTTCTGCCTTATGCCTCAAACTGTATCAATGTGTGGGTCTCTTTCATAGCATTCATTCCTCCTGTTGTGTGCAAGGCTTGCTTATTATTAAAGATTTACTGTAGTTGCAGTAGCCCCATTGTTATTTTAAATCCAGATCACAACCTTCCACAGTTGCTCAGATTAGCATTTGCAATTTAATCAACTTTAATACAGGAATCAAACAATGCTGACAATAAAGCTAAGCAGCTCTTTTGCACAGACATCTGAATATTAAATATGAAATGTAACAGGTTTTAATAATTAGAGTTTGTAAACGGTGTGATATATACATCTTCCCTAATTTGGTAAGATGGAATTCTCACATAACACTCATCAAACTAAGCACAAAAAGACGTTATGGCATTTTACTAAATTAAAATCCCGAATCCCCACAGCAAGAATGTACAATTTTAGGTATTATTAATACTTTAAATCAAACTGTATTATTCAGTTTCATATAATGCAATTTATAGTAGTCTTCTGCTGTGGTAGCAAAGAACACAATGACATCTTAATCAGATTTTAACATTCGTTGTAAGATGAAGGCACTTTCAACAGAAAACAATAAGTCAGGCCAGAAAGTTAAGACTGCTTTTACAAAACACTCTGTTCTTTGAAATACAACAAATATTTTTAGCAAATACAGTTTTAAACATTTACTCACCTCACATTCAGGATGAAAGAGCAGCTGACAGAACAATCTAAAAGGTTGTCGTTTAGCAATTTTAAAACTCCACATCTAATCTAGACCACTGGATTTTCACAATTTCCCCAAATGCATCTCTCTGTATCGAATCCTTTGCCCCATCTCAACTACCACCACATGATCCTCCATGAGTTTGTTTATTCTTTTTATATTTAACAGTAAAGGTGATCACAGTGTTCTGGGCATCTTTGTGATAGATTAAAAATCAGAAAACACAGCAAGCATCAATAAGTAGACTCTCCCCCAACTCTAATAAGTACTCTCCAGAAATCAATTAGAAGCATACTGTACAGGAGGGGGGGAAAAGCAATTGGAGCATGGAGAGCTGAAACAAGACATGCTCCCTCTGCTCCCTTGAAGTGAAGTGATAGTGGGAAAGCCCTTGGGTAACCTGTAAAAGGAAAGGAAGCAGATGGAACTGGGAAGACCCGGAGAAGAGAGGCAGCAGAAGGAGCAGGACTCTATCAAGAGGTCTGTGCAAATGGAATGAAGGCAACAGAAGGAATGAAGAAGCTGTCCAGGAGTCTGTGCAAAATAAAGAAGCAATAGAGGGAGCCGGAGAAGACTGACAACTGAAGAATGAAATACAACAGGGAACAGAGAAAATGTTGAAGAGTACAGGGAAAGGCAGGGTGCAGACGGCAGTAAAGCTTACTGGTCTAAACTACCTCAAGTGTAATTTGTTTTGTTTAGAGTGGATAGTCAGCATTTACCAATAGTTGACACACTATTACACTGTGGAACCCAAGGTACAAACATTACCTCATATCCTAACCACAGAGAAACGTTATGGTGAGTGTAAATGCTGACTTTTTAAAAGGTAACCAAGCTAAATCAGAAGTTGTACATTCATTTGGTTGAGAACGGTCCAAAATAGCAATAGATGTGTGAGAAAAGAAATAATTCTGGCAACAAATTATGTTTGAGTGACCATTCAAGTGTTAAAACATGCTGTGAGACATGGGTTTTCTCTGTGTGTGTGTGTGTGTGTCTGTACACACACACACGTGAAATACATTATTTGGAAGCAATTACTAATAGTTTTATGTTCTGCAAGTTATCATCTTCTATACATTACTGATAATTTTACAATGATAAAAGAAAATATAAAAGTTCACCAGAGAGTATCAACATGCCTGCTACAGATACTGGGCAATTTTTGTTTCAGAATCAAATCCAGAAGTACAAGAGGTCATGACTGCAGTAAATGCCTAGTTTATTGGTAGTGCATTATTGGGGACAGCCAAGGAGAGGAGTTTTTTTTCCCCCCAATGTTTTGTTTTTTAATAGGGTGGGGGAAAGAGCTTTCAAAGTCTATTCTTCCATTAAACAAGAAGACTAATGACTCACTGATAATGAACCTAGCTTTCTTATGTCAGCTTTTACTACACCACTTTGCATGATATTGCCATGTGTCAACATGCTCTCTAGAAGAGCCTTTGTTCTATTTTAATGATACATTTAGTCAAGAGGTGAATTGATGCATTTTGACCTAAAACAACAATATTCAATATTTTCTAAAAAAATAAAATATTCTACATGAAATTAATACTGTATACATTCAAGTACAGATTACAGCAAACATAGCATAAATTTTCTACAGTCAGTACACCACAATGACCTCCGTGGTACAGTAAGAGACCAAAAATAACACTAAAAGTGCAATCCTGAAAAATACGTTTCAGCTTTCTCACACTATGATCACTTACTAACTAAAGGAAGCATGTATATGGGTCTCATCAACTGGGGATGAGAGCCAGGAGACATGGGTTTTATTCCTGATCCTGATTCTGGCACTGAGTTGCTGGGTGATCCTGGACAAGTCCCTTACCCTCTTGTATGCTGCAGTTTTGTCACCTATAAATCTGTGATAATACTATTTACCCATCTTTGCAAATGCTTTCAGATTTTAAAATTAAAAAGTGAATACATATGTTTGTGTGTATTTATACACACAGAGAGATATAAATATATAAAAGCCAATAATTCAAGAGTAAGAAATCATGTAATATCCTTGAAGTTGCCTGTGTTTCCATTTTGTTTGCTTTGCTTTGAAAATATTTTTCTCAACCATAGTATCAAAGCAAGGAATAAACACACATTCCTAAACAAGTCAGCTAAACTGATCCTTTCAGTTACGTAAATACACTGGTAAACATTTCATTCAATTCTAAGAATTTGTCTTGCAACCATCATAGTTTTGGCAACAGAGTATTCCCTTCAACATGTAACCAGCATGTACCTTAATTACTTTAATGTTCAGACAACATCAATTTCCTAAGGCCTGGGCTTTGCATAAAGTTTATTTGCCACATATTTTGCAGCTTGAGCTCTATTAAGTAAGCCACAATTATGAAAATTTTATCATTTTTTTCTAGCTGCACTGGGATGTAGCTCATTAAAATGGAGTAATACGTACTGCTGTAGGGGAAGCAAAGTAACAATGTCCTTCTACTGAGGACCAAGGCATCAATAATTCAAGTTGATTGGGAAACACTATTCAACAAGATTATTAATTTTTAAGAATGAAGAATAAGTAGCAAAGATTGCAAAACAATTGAAATTTGACAAGAACCTTGAAGAAAGTTTACAAATATGAAGATTTTAAAGAACAAAACTGTATTTAGTTGTTAGTTTCCTCACTAACCCCCCCAAAACTACTCCATATTGGCCCAATTCTGTACTGGTATATCAGGGCTATTAGGCTAGCCTGCGGATCAGCCAGTTGTCCCAGAGCAGGTTACTCACTAGAGTAATGACTGTTAATCACACTGCCCAGGGTGGCCTAGAGCTTGCTTACTCAAACCTCCTGTCTGATGATTAAGAAAGGTGGTTGAGAGAGAGGCTGCTAGAGCTAAATCCCATTTACTCCACCCAAGCAAGTTGCCTTATATACCCAAAGTTCTTCTCCCCCTACCCAGAACAAAGGTGCTCTTTTGCTGTGACTTCTGATATGAAGTCAGGGAGTTTTATGGACTTGTAAGTGTACATGCAGGAACACTGCAGCTGCAGGCCTGGCAGCCTGTCCTATCTGGCTCTGTGGTATGGGATTTTGTTTAAATTTTACATGTTTTTGGTTTTATGGTTTTAACTCTTATAATCTGCAGATTTCCTTTTCAGCACTTGGTGATTATTTTAACTACATGCTAAGGAGTATTTGAAACCTGAAACAGTTACAACAATAAACACAACAACAAAAAGGGTAGAAGTTACACAAAATCTTTTCACTAACAGCCCTCTGTCTGGGGTTGGTGATTGGTGTAAATGCACCATTATCAAGGGAAGGTGCACATCTCCCTGTGTCTAGAGAGGCCATCTTTCACAACTTTCCTGAGTCGGCATCTAGCCCATTTGCAGTCCTGTATAGGGAGTTTGGTCAAGGATTATTGCAGTCTGGAGATGGCAAACCACATTTTTTCATTAAGTGCAGGATAAAGCCCAATATCTTCATGTTTATATGTCCCAATATGATTTTCATAATGAATTCAGTTTACATGCAGACACTAGAACGTTTCCTACTTAATAAGGCATTTCTATCATCGTAATCTACACTGTGCCAAATTACTTTTCCTCATTCCCACAAACTATATTTTTAGTGGTATAAGGAGTCAAGAAAGAAAAGGGTAAAAAAACTGAAGACCACCAAGTCATTTACAATCTATATCTGAATTTTAACACTTTACTGCCCTTGCGCAGATTGAAATCAACTATAATGGCTAACATACTCTTTAATTTATACCCTAAGGGTTCTATGCTTAAAAGGAAAGAGCATGTAGAGAAATACAGTGTCTTTCTCAACCTGTCTGTTCTTTGAAATGTCTTCATTAAAATGGAGATTTTGACTTTTTGACTGTGAACAACAGAAAAAGGACAAACTTTGGTTCCAAATGTCTTCAGCTGGAAAGAGTTCACTCTCAAAGTCTAGTTTCAGAGTTACAGCCGTGTTAGTCTGTATCCGCAAAAAGAAGAAGAACAGGAGTACTTCAAAGTCTAGTGTTCCTTCTCATAATGATCTTATCTTTCACCAAGTAACTATCCATTTTATGAAACTTTTTGGGGCATAGGTAGGAGGGATTACCTTCATTTCTTGATCATTAACTAAGGTAGTACTTATTACACCTTTGTTTTATTATAAAGCAACTGAAGGAATCTAGATGTCCATTTAAATTTGCACATAGAAGGAATCTTAGTCCTCCAGACCTATGAATGTCAGATAGTATTTATATACTATTTAATATATTAGTACATATTTAAATATCAGAAAAAGTGTGTTTTGCTATAAGGGAAACACTTCTTATGTCAGTGCATACAATGAAATGTCACAACCTATTTGACAAGTCTCCCGCAGTAAAATAACTCGTTCAAGGGTCTAACAAACTTAACTCAAGGAGCGTATGTTTTTGGAGTAAGCAGGAAAGACCTCTTTTCACCACTTATGAGTCACAATTAAGCTCCAAAGTCACAGGACATATCAGCAGAACGATTCCAGTGTTTCTGAAGGCAGCAAATAATATCATCCACATGGACAGCACTTGAAAGGTTTTCTCCCAGTAACCACCCTACAACCACAGTTTCTTTGATTACTTTTACATTAATATTTCTCAAACATGAAAAAGTTGTGGAAACTAGATTAATATGATTGTAGATATGGCTGGAGGTGCGGCATTTAGAAATATGATTTTTTTCTGATCAAGTAAAGCATTAGCAAAAAAACAGGAACTGTGAATTTTCAAAACAAAATAAACAAAAAGAAATTTAATTATAAACGGGTAAATACCTACAAATCATTGGAAAGGGTTTTAAGAAGCGGTTATAAAAATCAGATTGGTACTACACTGAAGTTAATTCATTAATGCCATTTTCTTCAATTTCTCCAAATCAAATGTTAATTCATTTCTACATGAATTTAATCAAATGTGTACTCAAAACATCTTCTGGTAAATTTCATGTACAATTTTAATTTATTTCTGACTGGACTTACTGACTTATTTACTTGACTAGCATGTTAAACTTTTTCTCCAATCAACAGTTATTTGCAAAATGGAAATTACATCAAACAAAAATACATGCAGTACTTTCAGATGCAGGTACTATTTTTTTTATTTTGCAAAACTTGTCCAGTGAGGCGAATGCTATGAGAACAAGAATTTTACAGCATCTTGACAACCACACAGCAGCAAAACTAATCAAAGCCAAGACAGTAAACATTAAGAAACTATATTAAAAAAGAAAAACCCACACACAGAGTTACAGTTGACCATTAATCAAATAACATATAATAAATAGGATGATCTTCCTGTAAGTTACAGCATTATATACAAATTATAAGCCACCATATAATTTACAAACATCTTATACTACTTTGCTTATATGGTTGCAAAAATCAGTATATCAGAAACAGTATAATGTTGGAAAAGATGTTGCTAACAAAATAGTATCTTAATGTGTAGAGGAAACATTTGAATTCTCTGTAGATGACAGTTAAAAATGAAGAATTTCATTCACAGGTGTATTTCAAAGGCTCATTGCTTTGCTTTATTCTATGTTGTGGATTTTTCACTCATAAGCCAATAGCTGCTGGTCACTTACATTCCATTTGCTAAATACAAGTTTTGTTCATCACAACAGATCTGCTCTTCAAAAGAGTCAGTGAAAAATACCACAATAAACTAAAACTAAATCCCCTTTCTACATATGATTGTTTTCCATAGGCAGTTAACTATTATCTTCTAAAGTAGCTTCACTTTTAATACACAGTGCTAGTAAAATGATAACAGCACAGACTTGTGTTTTGATTTACTATTTTGTGAAACAGGAGACTCCTCATTTTAAAAAGACATTCAGTACAGACTTTGTGCAAAAAGGCGAACAAAATAAAATAAAAACCCAAATCTGTGCTGGAAAGGTAATCTTTTTTATTCCACATTTATTTATAAACATTTTGAAAATGTATAAATAAAAATGTAAGGATTCAGCATTTAATTAAATACTATTGCATATATATAAATGCTACATTTTTTCTTCTTAAGGCATCTAAAAAAATGTATTTACTGAAACATATATGTAGACAATGAATGGACTAATATGCTGTTAACCTATTGCTTCTTAATCCTATTATAATACGACAAAAATGTATAAACTCAATTTTTAAAGTGAGGTTTTCCATGCTGGCCAACATCGTGGCTTTTACTTCACTCTATTATCTTTTATGATGGATTTTAGGTTTCTTTCCACTATTTTTACTTTTCATTTAATTCTGAGTGTTGGCTTTATTTTTAGTTAACGCATATAGATGGAGTGTTGTCCTCAAATATGTAAGCATGGCTCTTTCAGTTAAATTGATGGGAGCCCCACACACACACCAAGGGTAGAATTTGTCCCTTTGATTTTTTACTTTTTAGACAAAAGTTGCAATCCCGTTCCAGAGTCCAACATGGACAAAATGTCATAACAGTCCACGTACCTACTGATGTTTTTCTAAAACAAAATGTGTTATTCTTCGCTCAGAATTCTTGTTCTACCTAAAAGATCCAAAATGACAAAGCTCCTTAATGCTCCTCTCTAATTATGCATATAGAAGATAAATGAATTACTGGCTACAATCCATCGGTGACCAACAAAGTAACTAAAAATCAAATTTTGAATAATTCATATTATTTATTTTTAAACTCTAATGAAATGGAAGTTATTCACTAAAACATCAGTATGTTAGCTACACTAGCAATATTACTTTGTATGACTATATATTAAAAAAAAACTGTGTCAATATTTGGGTATGTTTTTCTACTAGTTACTAGTATTCACTTAACAGTGATATAAATTATGTGGCTACAAATATGGCAGTATTCATTTTTTTCCTCTATTGATACCAAACATTTCATGATATTGCATTCACATACACTTTCAACCGATAATATATTTGTGTTCATGCAAAATATATACACATTCTTGTTGGAAGGCTTTTCAGTAATGAAAACAGCAATGTGTACATTTCCTTAATTTGAAAGACCTAATTAAAACTTCATCTTGTCACAATGTACCCAAGGAAAGCAAGAGAGATTTTTTGGTGTTTGTTATTTTTAAAAATTGTATTTAAGATACACATCTTCCCCTTATTAAATAATTTACATTTAAACTATCATAAAATCTACAGTAATTATATTTATAATTTATAATATTGTAGTTCGGGTACGGGTAATCCTAATGTATAACAGGACCTTATTTTGAACTATCATTCCATTTAAGTGCCTTCCATTGATAACATGTAATTAGTTTGATTAAATGTAACTAACCATGGTACATTGCTTTCCTCAATGTGTTCTTTTTTTGGAGGGGGGGGTTTCAGGAGGGAGAGAAGTGGGGAGATGGAAAATATTAATAAGTAGGAAACATCTTGAAAGCTATACAAAGGGAAACAATACAAATACTACATGACTTTCATTACTTTTCATTCTCAAAAGAATTCCTACACCAGGTTTCAATAAAATAAATCAATGGGTAATGGTTGCTACACTTCAAAATATAATCTAAACTTGTAACTAGTTAGAAAGTGTGGTAGCTGCTGTTATTTAGTTACTTAATTGTCTTGTCTTCATAAGGATGTACCCTAACAAGTACATCTAGCAGTAAATAAAACCAAAATTTGTTTCATAGTAAAGCCAAAACTGAGTAAGATTATTTCAAGCAAATAAAATCTACACAAAAGGGCTTTCAACATAGCATTTTAAAAACATTGTTGTCCTACCTTCAAATTTGTGAAGTAGCAAGAGTAGAACTTAATCCTAGCAGTATTATCCCCACACCAGAACTGAAGTTATACACACTCCCTGATACTTATTGTATTTTGTAGAACAATCTTCTCTGGGCTGAATTTCTGAGTAATCCTTACCTCACAGAGAAAAAACACACTGTGCGGAAACAGATTATGTTAATTGTGTCCCCATTATTCCTCAGTAAGATTAATTTAAGAAACCACTCTCTCTTCATCATAAACTAATACATTTTCACAAGCAAATCATGATGCAACTTTTCAACCACCAATATCTATCAAAATTTCTATAAAAGACATCATTCATATATTTTCTATAAATCTTACCACCATAATCCTATTGGACTGTAATTGCTGTGGCTAATATTCTTACCCTGTTATAAAAATGCTCCACATAAACGTGGCACTGAGTTGTTAAGATAATACATGATCATGCTGTGAGAGGGTAATACCTATACAATAGCCCTTTCCAATACCATAAATCTCTTTATTAGACAACAACCTATTACAGCAGATCTACTTAACTGTTTCCCTACTTAGAGGGCCATTTGGTGTTACAATAACAAGCTGACTTTTCACATTAGCAAGGATTAGCCAGTATAAATAATAAATCGGCACTGAGATGGTGCCCTGTTAGACATAGTAAACCTTTTCTAGGTGTTTAAAATGATAATCCAAAATGCAACAAGACGACTGCATTCCGCTGCGCATATATGTTTTAAGTGTACAGCTCTAATAAACTGATGGAAAATCAACTCTCAAAACAATTTTCTTGGAGGATTTATTACAAGGGAGCATGTTATTGAGTGCTGTTTCTGTTTTATGGAATGTGCAACTATGCATAATGCTTTATTTCATAACAGTATAATAGCAAATAGCTTGCAAACTTACTGAAATATTTTAAATGAAAAATGACTGCCACCATTTTTCAGAGCTAAATAGTGCAGAATTTATTTAAATGCTTCTTACTCAGCAAGCAAAGCTTTATTAAAAATGAATTGTTTTCTTCACTAAAAAGGTCTTAACTTTTTTAAAGGATCATCATTTCAATGCCCAGAAATTTACAATGAAAATTCTCAAACCTGTACCAACAGATCTTTTCATTCATTGTTTCAAATGAAAGCATTTCTACTTCTTAAAAGTAGTGTTTTTTATTTATTTACAAATAATCTTATAATTCAGTATTCTTCTGCATGCATTATTTTTTAAGACAGCAGTTTTCTAGAAATCTTAATGCTGGATTGATTCTTAACCGCTAGTTGTCCTGTTTAAGTACTAATGCACTAATTTGTCAACTAGATAATTATGAAATTGACTAACATTACAGGTTATTTCATAAAAGCATGAAAATTAAAAGAAACTTGCATCTCTAAATAGGCCAATTATAATTAATATTTAAATGGAAAAGATCTAATGCTTTCTGCTTAGATTCTATGCAGGCACTTTCATATGTCCTCAAAGTACTATGTTGTCTATCTGATGTCCGCAGGACATTTGTTAAAAGAGAGGAGACAGTTTATGCAACCAATGAATTTGCTGTATTTTGCTTCCCAAGGCTTTTTTTGTAACCATCATAAATGGAATAAAAATATCAATTTGACGTGCAAGAAAATTATTTCCTTCAATTCTTTTTTCATTTCCAGTAACGAAATAAAGGGACTTCTCTTAAGTCCGAAACAATTATAGTGTAAATGTTGACTTCCTGACTTTTTATATCTTTCCCCATTGTCATCTCTGTTAGTGATGGAAAATCCTTTAAACAAGCTTTCTTTCTGCACTGCATGAGTATGACAGAGTATTCAATGAAATGAAATTGTATTTACTGGAAACATTTCAGCCCTCAATGCCTTGATTATGTTGATTATCTCATATACAAGCTCCCTCTGCAGGTAATAAGAAGGGTTAGCAAAAATATATGAAAAATATGGGCAGTAGCCAGAAAAGAACTCTATTGGTCACCAATTCCCCCAAGATATCCTTTTTCTATCAGTTATCTGATACAAATAGCTACTGGAGAAGCCACCCTTAAAATATTGTTGCTGGCTCTACAGGACTATTATTGCCCTTCAGAATAGTTATGTGTACAGCTTTAGTCCTGAATATTCAAGATACACAGACTTCTTTTTCAAAGTCACCTAAATGTTTTCAGGGGAAGGAAAAACACTGTTCTGTTTACACAAAGCTAACCTGAAATGACAGACCACCCAAAACAAGACAACACATCCAGCCTGTCTGGTGTATCTCCCTTAAAAACAAACAAACAGCAGCATTGTGGCTGTATTTACTGCTGAAGATAAAACCCTATGCCACTTCGAGATACATATCTCCACAAAGTTTAGAATCAATTAAGTTCAACACAGATATGTTAAGTTCTACTCAGCCATTTAAAAATTGTCTATAGTAATCTGTATAATATTTATGGAAGCAATCATCTTGTTTTTATAACTAGTTTTCATTCAACCGAAGGAAGATTGCTTTTTATTAGCCTTCCAATCAGCATTTTCCCTGCTTGAAATGTCTTTATTTATTCTTCATAACATATGTAACATGAACTTTAATAAAAAAAATTCAACATAAATGGAAAAAAATCCTCAATGACTGAACTATAAATATTAAGCAGATCAAAATTACGCAATTGTCCTGTCTAACATCCAGCACTCAGTCTCAAACAACTAGAAAGACCTGAGTGTGGCGGCAATGTTAATGCCTTTTCTAACATGGAAAGAAAGAATTAGAGAGTGAGAAAGGCTATCTTTCTTTTCAGGACCAAATCCTGTAAGTAGTGACATTTCAGGAGGACTACTCGTCCTGTAAGAAGAGGGATTTGGCCCTACATGGACTCTTCTAGCTGAAAAAATAAACATAATACCTAGCTCTTACAAAGCACTCCTTAATAGTAGATCTTGAAGCACTTCACAACCTTTAATGCAGTGCTTCTCAAAGCCGGTCCGCTGCTTGTTCAGGGAGAGCCCCTGGCAGTCTGGGCTGGTTTGTTTACCTGCCGCGTCCACAGGTTCGGCCGTTCGTGGCTCCCACTGGCCGGAGTTTGCCACTCCAGGCCAATGGGGGCTGTGGGAAGCGACGCAGGCCAAATGTGCTGGCCGCCCGTCCCACAGCCCCCATTGGCCTGGAGCGGCGAACCGCGGCCAGTGGGAGCCGCGATTGGCCGAACCTGCGGACGCGGCAGTAAACAAGCCAGCCCGGACCGCCCGGGGCTCTCCTTGAACAAGCAGCGAACCGGCTTTGAGAAGCACTGCATTAATATATTTATCCTCACTTCTCGTCTGTGAGGTAGGGCAGTGCTATTACTTTCATTTTTACAGATGGGGGACTGGGGCACAGAGGGTTAAGTGACTTGCCCATCTGTCCATGGTCACACAGAAAATCTACGGTGGAGCAAGGAAATAAAACCAGGCCTCTCTGTAAGTCCTAGGCTAGTGCACTAACCAGTGGACCATCCTTCCTCTCTAGAAACTAAAGCAGGGGTAGGCAACCTATGGCACGCATACCAAAGGTGGCACACAAACTGATTTTCAGTGGCACTCACACTGCCCGGGGGCTCTAAATTTTAATTTAATTTTAAATGAAGCTTCTTAAACATTTTAAAAACCTTATTTACATACAACAATAGTTTAATTATATATTATAGACTTATAGAAAGAGACCTTCTAAACGTTAAAATGTATTACTGGCACACGAAACCTTAAATTAGAGTGAATAAATGAAGACTCGGCACACCACTTCTGAAAGGCTGCCTACCCCTGAACTAAACTAAACTACCCTGTTTCCCCGAAAATAAGACAGTGTCTTATATTAATTTTTGCTCCCAAAGATGCGCCAGGTCTTATTTTCAGGGGATGTCTTATTTTTCAGAAATGAAAAATGCCTTATTATCGGTGGATGCCTTATTATCGGGGAGGTCTTATTATCGGGGAGGTGCCTTATATTACAACGAGAGGCAAAACTGTAAGTAGGCCTTATTTTCGGAGGATGTCTTATTTTCGGGGAAACAGGGTATAGCTTGCATTGCTTTCAACATCAATTTACATTAAAAACTAGATGAAATAATCTGAGAGAATCCATATTTGATGACATTCTAGTCAGGGTATAGTGGTTAACCAAGACAAAAAACAGGGCAAATTTTGGACACACACGTCTGGATGATGGCTGGCACATGTTGAACTCTCTCCTGCTGCGGGGACGTTTTTAGTGGATGGATCCATAACCTGTCATTATCAGGTACTAGTATGTAACTACTAAAATGGAGAAAGTTGAGCAAAGGGAGTGGGGGGCAGCATCTCAGCGGGATGAGGATCTATGCAAATATTCGACAAGATTATGGTTTGTAAAGGGGGAAAGGATATTTTGTTTTTCTCTCTCAAAGTTCTCTCTTTCAAACTCCTGTGAGTGGAGGCAGTTCTTTTGTCCCTTCCCCCCACCCCCTATCCCTTCCTGTATCATCTAAAATATACTGTTTATTTTATCCCCTCCCTTTTCTCAACTTAGACACCCTTGCCATTAATACACCAGAACATTAATAGTCCTCTCACTTACACTAGTTTTACATTAGTATAGCTCCACTGATTTCAGTATAAATGCACTTACCCAAGATATTTGCCAATATAAATGAGAGGACAATCAGGCCGTGCCAATCCACTTATAAGGAATACTTCAGCTACACTGAAATAGACCTAAACCTTGATCTTCTGATTTCTAAATGTAAAACCTACCAAACAAAATACTGAGAACAGATCTTTTTAGGAGCCGTATTATTTCTTCAGCCCAAAGAGCTGTGTCATCTCTTGTGTTCTGAACACAAACCTTTCTATTCAATGAGTTCAAACAGAAAAAGTTTCCCAAGTTTCAACACAGTAAAAATGGGTAAAACAATGGCTGAGTCAGTTTAACATGATCATGTTCTGTCATGTAACCTGGAGTCATGAGCTTGCCAAAGAAATTAGACCTATCATCTTCTGAAATGCAAAATCAACAAATGAAATAGTTACTACATTTTTTAAAATGTATTTTATTCAAAACTGACATTAACCATTGCTCAAAACTGAGAAGAGGTCAGTGGGCAGTTATGCCATACAACAATATATATTTATGGCAGCTGAAGAAAGAAAAAGGATGGTGGGAAAGGTATCATATTGCAATCAGTGCTTGGATGGTAAGACCATCCATGCACACCAAATCCCATCAACTACAAAGCAAGTATTAGAGTCTCAAACAAGGTCAGTCAACCCCTCCCCCAGCTGCCAGGAACAATTTTTGACAGTAACGGGTGTTAGATTATTCCGTCATCTAGATTCAGAACAATAACCAGTTTGAGGTGTTGATTGATATGAAAATACCAACAGAGGACACAAAGAAAGGAAGAAACCCGTCTAAATTAGAGTGAATATTCTACCACATCTAGAAGCAACCAAATAAATATACAAGTAACGTAGTTTAAAAGCACAGCTCACACACAGTGAGTTACTTTACTCTGTACTGCAATACAAGAAAAAGAGTTAAAAATATATCCATAAATAAATATCTAATTTTTATCAAAAATCTGTGTAGCTTTTGCTGAATAACATTAAAATATCTTTTTCTTCAAAAACTACCACCACCAGATAAAAGAACACCTTTCCTTATTTCTCTTTTTTTACGAAGAATGATGCAATACAATCCCTTACTAAATTCAGTATCAAAATATTAAACATCTTTTACTCTGTACTGCATTAGAAGTTAGCATCTAAAATCTAGTCCTTGTAAAAAATTCCTAAGACAACTACTGTTTTGGCTTGTACTTTGGCTAAGCATTTGTAACTAATCAGGACAAGTAACAATTAAAATGCAAAATTAAAAAAAAAAAAAAAAACTATACAGCAAACAGTGTAAAGTCCTCTCACCTACTCCCCCACGGCTGCCTTCCCCTGCAACTCTGCCCCCATTCTCTCCCAACAAGACAACTTGAGCACAACAAAGATCTGTGGGCAATTATGCCATACTACATTATATATTTATGGCAGATGAAGAAAGAAAAAAAGATGGTAGAAAAGATCTGTTTTAAAACTGCTTTTAAAATAAAAGGATATTCTTTTCAGAGGGGTTTAATGCCCCAAGGAACCTAGCAGAGACAGACTTAGACTCTGTCATGTTTACACAATAAAATGGAAGCAAGCACTCTGATGAAAAACTGCACCACTGCATTACTTTGAAAGGAACACAATATTTTAAACTTCACACCACTAAAGAACCCCTTGGAAAAGGTCTATTGGTTTTAAATACAGTTCTTTGAAGGTAACTGCTTTCAGCATTGAAATACGGAGTTGAGTTCCCTTTGTGTGAATTTTAATATTTATAACGTACTCCTCACAGATTAGAAAAATCAATGATATGACCAAGAGAGACCCCATTTTCCTCAATACACATTCCCTTGTCACACCGTAATTAATACTGTTCTCTGTAGAGGGAGACATTACATCCTGGTTAAAACAGACCTAAAGTTTACCCTAAGGCAGAAGGTCTGATTAAAACATCTGTATTCATAGTGACATTTGTCCTCTCTTTTTAACCACTTTCCCCAGAAATCCCAGTAAACTGACTTTATTACCTACAAATGGTCCACTGGTTCTAACTTGTCATGTTGCCCGTCCTTGTAGCAAAGTCAGTTTTGGTGACTGAATGAAGCAAGAACAGAGTCCAGCAGATGCCTGGTTAAATACTAGGAAGTCTAAACCACAACAGATTTTGCAGATACAAAAATTCCAGTTCACTGTTTACATATAAGGATTAAAGATAAAATGCTAATGTCAATATTAAATATTCCACAAAAAATGGTTTATATTAAGAAGTAACAATGGCTTTTTTATTCTGGAGGTGATGAGCAAAGACTTTTTATATTACAGACAAGAAGAATATGGACACTGTTGGAGCCACTCTGAAATTAACATTTTATCTCTTGCCTTTCAGTCTGAAATGTCTGCTAAGGTATTTACAGACAAGAAGCTAGACAGGAGAAATAACTAGTTGTGATCACTTATCTAAAATAGTACTATTTCTTTTGGAGGAGAGTATTAGTCCCTCTATTTTGTAAAGTTATTGTTAGACTTTTAACTTATCTGCAAATGCTATTGTAGGAATAAAAATAGAAATGCTTACATGATACAAAAAAACAGCCAAAACAATAAATATGATGTGTAGTCAACATTCTTTCTGTACATGAAATATGGTAATATTTTATAATATT
Source organism: Trachemys scripta elegans (assembly GCF_013100865.1). Classification (NCBI taxonomy): domain Eukaryota; kingdom Metazoa; phylum Chordata; order Testudines; family Emydidae; genus Trachemys; species Trachemys scripta. Next base: position 82,218,182 of record NC_048305.1, read on the forward strand.
AAGCAATTTAGATACTGCTGGCAAATTCATACTAACCAAGTTAATCTCATTTCTAGAGCTTTTCAGTGTAAATTGATTTCCCCACCCCACCCCATCCCCCTTAGCTGCTCTGGTAATTGAACAAATTCACACTACTGTGATGGGATTTTACTTACCAGCAAATAACATGTAAAATCTTCTAAAAAGATGAAGTATATTACTTCATAAAACTGCAATTTTGTTGTAATTAAATAAATTGTATTTAAGCTTGCTTTGTGCCACAAAAGCAATCAATAGCATTTTGCAGTAGGCTGCACTTTACCTGCAGGTGTTAAGCATTGTGTTTGCTTCAGTCAGTCTGCAATGCTCTTGATTATTATGCCTTTCTAAATAATTTTTGGTAAATAACAGGCTTGTGTAAGTTGAATCGTGGCAATAATGACTGATGGAAATCAAACAAGAAAGAAATCATGACACATGCAAATTATATATTTCTTCAAAGTCCCACAAAATACTCAATTTAAGATAATGACCCATAACCTGGACTATGCTATAATTCAGAATCTGATCAAGGGCCCTTTTCTTAAGAACTGGTTTTAAATTATCAGTTTGTATCGTAAGAGGGTTGAATTGATTGTACTACTCATTAAGCAATGCATTTTTACAACTTAAATCACTAGCGAGTAAGCAGCATACACTCCTCAACCCCAAAATGTTGGAACCTGTATTTCACACACTGACAGGTGAAAAAGTTGAGCTTCAAGAAAATATGGTTATTGAGCAGGGCTTTAAGAGTGACAACTTTGAATTAATCTTTTTACTGGACAAAGCTCAGATTGAAATAAGTGTGTTCATTAAGTAAAGATTGAATGAACCTCTTCCTATAGATGTATTCAAACAATACCACAAGCTTACCTATCCCTACAGAACCACCTACTACTCTTATTTTAAGAACTGTTGGAAAGCAAATGAACCTATCTTTGAAATCTATTTAAACATTAAACGGCATTGTTAAAAATACTGAGAATGGCCTTTACATAGCTTTTTGCTTTTCAAGTTATCTTGACATCCACTTGCAAGAGTGATTGTTTAAATCTTTTAGTTTTTTCACTCTGAGATTTGAAAAACAAAAATAAAAGACAGAATTCAGTTTAAAGCTGCACCTAAATACTTAAGAAGTAGAATATTTTTCTATTTCAAGCTGCCTTTTCACATCACAAATGTATCAATCCTATAAAATGCTTTAAAAAATTTCTGTTGAACATGACATATCTAAGTAACATGATTGATTATAATTTCACTAAAGTTTGCTATAAAGTATGCTGCTTTATAACTGACTGCCTGTCTACCTGTGCATGAATACGATTTCAATTATCCGCCAGACATAGTTTAACTTCTTCTCTTGCACTTCACCTGGTAAGATCATTAATAGCTACTTCAAGTTCTTGTTTTATCTGTCATCCTCATGTACTTCCCAATGGAAAATATGATGGCTCAGGAAAATGTATTGCAATTATTTAAAATTTAAAAGAATTGTCTAGGGATTAGTGTAGTTCCTGGTAAAGATAATTTTACCAGTAAGTTCAGCAAGAGCTGTTTAGAAGAAATCTACAAAAAATTTCAATATGAAAGTCAACACACTACATGGAAGTGGTGCGAGCAAACCTAGCGAGTACTGGTGCATCAGATAAACTTTTTAGGCCAAATTTTCCAAAAAAAATTTGATCATCTTTATGCTTCAATCTCTGATTTTTCCTAATTATGTAATTTTCTCTATACTGGATGCGCACAGTTAATTGCTAGACTTACTTAAATAAAAATGTTTTTCCAACTTGAATTTAGACAAAATTTGCTGCAAATAGATCCTTGTTTTTCTAAAAGTGAAATTACAACCAGCCAGATTACAATATATTTACCAAACAGTACAGTAAATTCATTTGATTACTCTACTAAAAAAAGATATAACCTTATTCAAATAGAGATTCACTTTGAACTATCACATTTTTCAGAAACAAAATCCCATGTTTAGAATGTATCATTAAAAAATAAATATAGCACAAACTTTTAAACTATTGCCACCTTGATTATTTTAATTTCAATAAATAATTTTCTTACCCAAGCTAAGAAATATCCTCTTAATTACCCCAATTCTTGATTTAAAACATTAAAAACTATAAAAAGGATAAATAAAACATGGAGAAAGCTTCTGAAGTGATCAAATAAGGACTAACTACTAAACAAACTTTTTTTTTAAAGCTCTCTTCTTGCTCATTGTAAGGAAGGAAACACCCAGAAGCCTGGTGTTAATGTCTCTGCTGATTGTGAAAATTGCTGCAATAAAAACTCCAACTGCTTGTCTTAAATTAAGACTTGCAAGACTACATGTAAGATCTGTATCTTTACATTAGTTTTTATAACATTTGGAAGTTTGGTTGCTCGCTTTGATGTTGGTCTATTAATGAGCAGAGGGAGCCAGAAGCCCCCCAAAAAAATGTTTATTGGCCAGTCTCAAGTCAAAACCTGAAGTAATTGGTTTGTTCTACCCACATGATTCAATATCCTGATTTCCCCAACCACCAGCTCCCAGAACTATATGAATGTCTATGTTCCTTTTCTGTTGCCAACACATAGAAACCCACAGTGATTGAAAATGGCAGCTGAAGTGCTGCTGTTGCACATTAATTTTTCTCTAAGTGGTCCAATTTTGTCATCTGAATGTTGAAAATCTTTCTTCCACTGCATTTTATATCTTTAGAGATTTGTCAAATTTGGGATCACCATCACATAAACTGAAGTGCAACATTTTCAAGACAATTTTTAGATTATCCCTAATAGCGCTAAGGATAATGCGCTTTCTTTATAGCACGCTGCATTCAAAGCAGACTAGTTAACAGCATCTTAAGTGCAATAATGGCAATCACATCAATATGTTCCTTTTATACCACCAAAAGGTACACTTTAGACAGCTGAAGGCATTAGGCAAATAAACTGCTAAAAATTACCTCAAGGTAATGACACAATTTTAGGACCACTAAAACCCATCTATCTACCAAATACTGAAGTGGTGTCCATTTAAGGGTAATAGAAATCTAAATAAACTATGTAATTAACTACAGTTTTCTTCAAGACTCTTATACCATGCAACTCAGTTTCTTTATTAAATGAAAGTAAAAGGAACACTTCTGAATGTTAGTAAAGATACCTCTTACAATAAAGGCATGTCATATTCATATTCCTTACACTACAATGTGCAAAGAACCCATGAACCTACAAAGCATTCAAAACCACTTTAAAACACACACACACAACAGATGATATTTTATTCAGTTTAAGAGGTCTGGGAGATACAAAGTTATTTTTTGCCAAAGACAAGAGAGAGACCAGAATGCAGTCCCCAAGAACCATCGACTCTCTGGAAAAGAGCCCACCTTACTGAAGGATAACTGCATTTTGCTTGGCTCTTGGTTTGCCAGATTATGAATATTGATTTTTTAAGATAATGAAAGGGTAGACTGAGACATTGCTCTTTGCAAACACAGGAAAACAACAGTACCTAATGAATCAAAAATTGTGTAAATTTGAGGTATGTAAACCAATTTAAAACATAATGATAAATATTCTACTATGAGACCGACACAGGCCTTGCCACACCTATTTAAGAATATTTACTACACCACTATCATTAACGGCAAACTATAATACTTTATTCTTAGTATCCCATATTTAACCCATTAAATCAGATTACAAGAAGTTATTATTTTTCACATTAGAAATGTACTTATAATAAAAATGAAATTGAAGTACATGGCTAATAGATGGTAACACTTTTTTAAACTACATATGAAAGCTTGTCTATTATCCTAGTCTACATGTTAAGGAGAAAAGTATGTTTACTTCAAAGGTTTGGAATTGTCTTTTATTTCAAGATCTCATTTTTCTCTGAAATAATTAGAAGTTCTTTCCTATTCAGACCCCCTAATGCCATAATGTGTAGGCCATACCCAAAGCATGAGTCCAGTAGAAAAGGCTTTCTAAATCCCACTAACAGACAGAAGACACCAGAAGCAATGTCACTGTGGCTGTCATAAAAGGTCACTCTTTTTCTTGAACAAACCATTAACCAATAGAAAATAATTGTCTGACCGTTTGCAAGGGCTCTGCAGCAGACAGACAATGTTTTTCACTCACATAATTACAAAACAGCAAAAGTTCAGAAACATAACCCAAATCCACCTCCCCATTTTATCCCTTTACAATTCCCACTGCCCTTTGGGCCTCTGCTTGGAAGCAAATGGAAGACAAGCTGAAATTTTCTCAATTGAGCTGGAACTAAGAAACCTTTGATATGCTAATAGCCCCCTTCAAACGGTAAGAATTCACACTTGCATTAATTCAAACAATTTGTGCAGAATGATGTGAAATGGCACCTCTTTTAGTGACAAGCAACAAAAGGAGGGAATCAGAGTGTCTGAAGAAACCAAACAACGGAACATTTGTTCTGCAGAATTCTTCATCGTGTGCGCAAGGACATTTCTATGCAAAGAAAAACATACACCTGAATACCACATCTTTACTTTCTGACAAATCAACTATGTCCAAACCCCACCAGCACTCATTTAGATTTATAACCGGATACTATTTTTGTTAAACCCAGATACAGTAAAAGGTGCCCGTGAAACACGTACTTTGTTTTCTGTCTCCAGATGGCCCCAGCTTTCCACATCTGAAACTAAAAAAAAAACCCTCCTTCTTCCACAACTGGGAAGGATTCTCATTGTTAGCTGGAAGCCTCTTTCCCTATGCACTCGCGGCTGGGCGGACTGGCTCTTCATGAAGCTGATTTAGTTAAAATAAATCTGCAACAGGTAATTATTTACTAAACGGATGCAACTTTCTTCATTGCGCAACTTGAGTTCGCCAGACTTGGTGGGGCCTGCTCTATGCACACACACACATACACACACAGACAAATGAATGAACTACCCACGTCAAGATATTCCTCCTCTGAACCCAAGGAGGGAGGGGAGAGAAGGAGACTTGCTGGCTCAATATACAGGAAAGAATGTTGGATCAGACCAGAGAGGAGAGAAAAGGCTGCCTTGCTCCGGTAACGGGAACCATATGGCTCCTGCTGGTAGTTAGAGCCTTGCAGGCTCCCTTGGAAGAGCCGCTCAGCCTGGTCCCTTTTCAGGGGTGCCTGGCAGGAGACAGCCTTCCCCAGCTCTGACACCAGAGCCCTCGCTGGGGGGAAGGTGAAGGCTGTGGGAGGAGGTCGAGGATCCCCGGGAGTGACTTCTTTCAGAGGCCGGCAGCTCGCAGTCTGCCCACGGCCCTGCTCTCCCACCGCGGCCCGGAGCCCCCTTTGGGCAGGAAAGCGCAGCCCGCCCCCAGGTCCCGCTCCACCAGTCCGGCTGCCCAGGAGCCTACAGCACCGGCTCCCCTCTCCCCAGGGGCCGCCCCGGGACCCCACGCCACTGGGGCTCCTCCGCACTCCCACCCTGCCAGCCCTGGTTCCCCAGGGCGCCCACCCCCTGCAAGAAGCCGGCCCACAGCCCCTGGAGCCTGCCTCTAATTGGCCATGATCGGCCACCCTAGTTCACATCTGGCTCCATTTTCATGTCACCGGCTCCTTTCTGGGGCTGCCTGGGAAGCCCCTGTCGGGGGATTAACCAGCCCCATGGGCTCTGCCTGCCCCCAAAGGCAGCAAGCCATGCTCCTGCCGCCGGCCTTCGCGCCCTACCTCCCCTGCCCAGTCTCCTTCCCCCCCAGTGGCAGCTGCCCCCTCGGCTCGCCCGGTCTGTCCTCACCCCCCCCCAGCACTTTGATTTAACCGGCGCGGACTATTAGTAAATGGTGATGGCGTGAAAAAAAAACAGGCTGCATGGGGTGTGGGGGGCCTATTCCTCTCTTCGCCGTCGCCACCAATTTACTGTGGGTCACTGGGAACTGGGGATACCCCAAGGGAGAAGGGGGGCGGCCTTGGGTTCAGCAAACGAGCCACCCCCCCACCCCCCGTCCCTTTTTTTCTTTTCTTTTTGCAAACGGCTCAAGAGGGAAGCGACGCAAGTAGCAAACAAGTCCTGGGAACAGCAGCAGCAAGCTTGTTGCCCTGAGCTCGTCTTACCTCGCTCTGTGGATCCGAAGCCGGGCCAGGTTCTCTCTCTCTCTCAACTCGGCTGCCCCGGAGAAGTGCGCCGGGTGAGCCCCCTCTGAACGCCAGGGGCAGAGGAGTTAGTTCAGGAGGCACCACAGCAACAGCAGGCACACCGGGGACCGGGCAGGAGAAAGCTGGGCTGGGTAGGGAGAGAGGGAGGCAGCTGGCTCTGCAGCTCGCTGCTGAGCTGGGACAACACACGCAAGGCGGCTTCTCCTCCTCCAAGCGGCCGGCCGGTCGGTAGGCTGGCTTTGCTAGGGCTAAGTCAACATTTTCCGGCAGTTTCCAACACCCCGCTCGGCAGGAAAGGTCTAAAATAGCCAGGCTCCCCGACCAATAAATAAATAAATAATAGCAATAAATCAAAGGGGTGAACCACGGTGCAAAGCCCAGGGTATGTGCCCAGCCTTGGGAGTCCTTTCTCCGCAACGCTCACGAGAAGGGGAATAAAGGCGATGCCAGGAGCAGCGGGGCGACCAACTCAGATTTTGCAGCGCAAAGCCCCCTCCCTTCTCCGTGTCTCTGTCGTTCGCCTCGACCTCATTTACATCTCCCTGGATGACACGCTGGCCTCTGGCATGATACAGTTCCAGCCCCTCCTCGGATTTCTCGTCTTCCTCTCGCCGCTGCTGCCCCGTGAACGGCTGGAGCCCAGGAACCAAGCGCGGAGCTACTAACACACACAGCAATGGGGGGGGGGGGGGGGGGGGGGGGTAACGCAACACACGCACACAATCCCAGTGAATTGTATTGCAAGCTCCTTTTCGCTCATGCACCTCTGTGTGTGTGACTGGGGACTGCTAAAGCCTGACACAGACTCTCCACTGGCTCTGAACTGGAGTCACCTCCAGCCTCCTCCTCCAATCTCCACCCCCCTCTCTCTACTCCCCACCCCTGGGCTCAGCTAATCATATAAACATTATCGCGTATAGTACCGGCAGCAAAGGACAGAATCTCTCCCGCCTGCCTCTCCCCCCACCCCCAGCTGGGGGCTCAGGCAAAGGAAAGCAGATTAGAGGCAGCTAAATACAAAACGTGAAGCAGATAATCTATGGCGCTATATGCCACCACTGGCCATTTTCCACTCCATTTGAGCGCCTGGCTGCTGCTGCTGCAGCCGCCGCTGCCCTGCTTGGAGGGGGGCTGGAGAAAGGGGGCGCTTGGCTTGAGCTGTTTTGGCAGCAGCCGCCGCAGCGCTAGCCGCTCTCAGCCAATGGAGCTGCTGCAAGGTTTGTCCCGGGCAGGCTGCAAAGGGCCCGCGCCGCCGACAGCGAAGCGAACGATGCTGGGTGTCCCTGGCTGGCTCGCTGTCTGCCCGGCTCCCCTTCGGCCTCTCCTCCGACGCCCTTCCCCAGGGACTTCTCTCGAGCCGAGCGTGACGCTGCGGCCAGGCAGGCGCCCCCTCGGCACTTTCTCTCCGCCACTCCAGCATGCAGGGCTGGACGTTTCCCAGTGCACGTTCGCGAAGGGGCAGCAGCCAGCGTCAGGCCCCTGAAACTTTAGCGCGAGTCCTTCCTCCTTTGTGTGCGATCTGCCTGCAGTGGCTCTGGCGCACGCCGAGCGCGGTGGCAAGCTAAGAAAGGCACCTGAGGGGGGGAGGGCTGCCCTTTGAATGCGTGAGACTTCAGGGGCCACTCAGCACGTTCTTCTCGCGCCAAGAAGTTAAAGTGCAAGACCCTGAGCGTGCACACTTTACCGGAGTAAAAACGGCCCTGACGGTTCGTGTACATGCCCATAAGTCACCAGACCGTGAGTCTGTGGAGCACGCTACCATCTCTGAGCAAAAATAAGCAAAGGAAGGAAAATGAGTCCAAGGCTCCCAAATGCATTCAGGATTTTCTAGGTCTGTTTCCTTCATTTCCTTGCATTGAAATTACTTTGCTCTTGTCCAGTGAACACATTTCCTTACGCCTCTTATTCATTACCCATGTCAGCAACCAAAGACAGCAATCCAAACTAAGGAGCTACATTAAAGAATGCATGTCAGGCCAGGATAAATAATAATTGAACACAATTTCAGGCAAGATATTAAGTTGAACCAATCATGTGCCTATATGTACAAATACAGTCCAGTAATCCTGTTGCTTTCTTTCAATAATATCCTCTCAAAGCTCCAGAAGTGTTTTCTTAAGTTGCAAATACTGAAGAAGTGTTCTGTTGTTTCTAAAATGTGGAAATTTAAAATATTCGAAAGCCCCAGTTCAGCAAGAAGGACTTGGCTTTGGGAAGTGTTTGTTTATATAAAGAAATGGAGGGACAGTAGACGAAACCCTGGGAAATGATAACACAAATCAAGAGCATTGTGCAATTTAACTTAAAGCTCACTTTTGTGTAGGCTTAGAACAGCTAAAGAACTGCTCTGAATTAATACCAGGCTGCCACATGGGGACAAACATCCATCCAAGGATCAATTTAGCTGCACAAGTGGATACAGACTAACACAGCTAGCCCTCTGATACTTAGCACAAGTGTGACCCAACCACTTTCCTTTTTACTGGTGGCCTTCCTTCCTTTTTTCTTGCAGCAAAGTGGTGTAAAAGCTCTCTTGGCTCTACACTATTGCAGAATTACTTTGGTGCTCTGGGGATCCTCCCAGTGCCAGTCATGATGACTTTAGGTCCAAAATATGCTGGCAGTTCAGGTCAAAACAACCACATCACACCGGAAAATCTGGGTCATTATCTCCATATTCAGAAACACTTGATATATCAACTTGTTAGCATGTTACTTTTTATTCAACTATGTAAGCTTCTGTTGCGATAACAGTCTTTGATATCGTTACATAAAAATGCAATAGTATTTTTTTAAAATAATTCTTAATATGAATTAAGAGAAGCAGATGTGCTTAAAGGTCACCTCAATTAAAAAACCAGAGGCCAGATTCCAGTCCATGTTTTTTCTACTATTTTTTTTTTCAGTTTTAATGTGAGCATTTTACAGCCCTTTGTGTATAGTCAGTTTAACTCTTTCCCATATAATAGGGAAACATTTCTTTCTTGCTGAAAAAAATTAACCTTTATAAATAATTTCAGGGAACCAGCAAAGCCCTTAGATATGTTTAACAATTAAAACATACACAATGGTATATCATTTAAAAATGCATTTATCTGAAACTGGTTTCTATTTAGAGGTTAAGTGTACCTGCTATGGAGACATCTTTATAACGGTAACCATAACTACAAAAATACCCATGTATATTTATTACTGATATTCTAGTTTTTCTAAACTAAGTTCAGCTGTAGATGAAAAAAAAAATTATGAGAGCCATCCACTAACAGAGGGCCTATTCCTGCTCTTACTGCAATCAGTGAGTGGGAGCAGGGTTGGGCTATAAACAGTGCAAAATATATAGGGATTTATGTTTGTTTTTCTTTTGGGAGAGAGGAATCATTCTGTCCATTCTTAGGCAAAATGTCGACTGGCTTCAGTGAAAGTTTTCTCTGAGTAAAGAAAGAGGAAGACAGCAGAACTTGGCCTTTTGCGGATATTCACTGTAGACAATGGAGATTCACCTATGTAGATTCCATTTCTGGACTGTGGTCTAACTTTTTCTCTTTTGTTAGGAATCTTTGGGAGTTAAATTTCTATGTACATAAAGGGTTACGTACCTTTGCCACAAATTGTAACAATGGGTAAAACTGCAGATACATTTCTTCAGAATATATCCACAGCATATTTTGGACTTAATTCTGCACTTCTTACCCTCACTGATTTCAATAAGATTTTTCCAAGAGTATGGGCCAGATCTTGCAGTCCTTAAAATAATGTTTCCGGCCCTGTTATAGTTTGTTCTTTTTCTTTAAATGACTTCTTTTTGTTAGCTATGGAATGTGCCAAAAATACACTTAAAATTATGGTTGATGCAATTATGTAAACAAACCTTTCAGTAAGAAGATGAAATACAATGTGGAAATACACTGTTATATGTATAAGTGAAATGATTAAAAACAACTGAAAGGAAAACTGTCAGGTTAAAAATCATATCTAAAAATCAATTTCTTACTAACAACATTTTAGATGATTAAAACTGAAACAGTTATGAATAAATAATTTTGTTTCCACCATTTCACTTTTTGCATTTCAACTCCACAAAGTAAATATAGACTAGTAATTTTCTCTTTTGTTTATAATCATAATGCACAATACTGCAAAATATCTGGATTCCAAACACTGCAGGGAATATTTAAATCCAGACAAAATTGTTTACATCAACATTATTTTAACAAATACTTTAACTAACACAGTTCTATTATGTTAGGTTTTGTTAACATTATCTTTTAACCTACATGTTCTCCATGCATAAAACTCCTTTCAAGTCAGTGGGACTTACTCATGTCCCAGATCAGGCCCTTGAAGACTAATGGCAAACTGTTACAGATTATTGACACGATTCACAAGGAATTGTAAATATCTTACTGAATACGGGTGTTCTAATGAAAGGGTGCATGACAACGCTTGGAATAGATTTCACTGTCATCTGTGTTCTTGGGAGGGTATACTTCAAAAAGATGATGGAACATATCCTGCAAAACCGGTCAGACTGTGCTTTCATATACAACCATGCATCCGTGTTGACACCACTGGAGAGTTTTCTACCATAAAATTGTGGTGTGTATCTGGGTATTCATGAAAGAAGAATTAAAAATGTTAAAATATCTTGATACATAATTTAGTATTATCCCAGATATTTTTTTTCTTCGTGAAAAAAAGGGCTGAAGATTTACAGAGATTTTCTACATTCCTTTTTTCTTTTATTTGAGTGTACAAAAATGATTACATTTTAAATATTAGTAAAAGAGATTTCCCCCATCCATCCACACATTCCTGTGAATAACGTATCAGTGAACATATAATTAGCACATATAATATGAGCAAAGACCGATGGAAGGGGCTGTATATCCATAGTGTAATAATCAGACTAAAATTTACATTAACTCTTCTATAGTGTTAAGACATATTTAATTTGGCACTCAGACTTCAACATTTCAAACACAATACTGAATGATAAAAAGAGGTAAATCCAGCTTGTCTCATTCATGCAAAGCTTAGGAGAGTTTTGTAAAGTGAACAGGGTTTAGTCCACAATAGGAAATGTATATTATCTTAAGACTTTGGAACTACATCTTGACAATTGCCAGTTCTTTTAAACTAAATAACTGTTCTTAATGTCACTGAAAAAAATCAGAATCCATCAATAAAATAAGAAAATTCTGCAGCTGTTCCTAACAAGTAAAGTGCAGTTTGAATACATTTTACTACACTAATCAATTTTAACGACTCATAATCTATATTATTATTTAAGAAATAACAAAATCATTGACTTACTCAGAATACTTGCTAATTGTTTTTAAAAATAAATTCTACACATGACTAAGGAAACACCCATTTCCATTTGTTTTATGTTAAATCAACATCTAACCACTCATGGTGATTTCATTCAAAGAAAACAGAAGGAACACATTAGCTGTGTGGTTAAGGAGATTGATGGGCTTCAAACATTTTAACCATGGATGTTTTTTTCCAACTGTAGAAACTCATGTTTCTAATTTAAATAGCTTCATGAAAATGAAGATAATTGTATTCAACAAGGCTGTTGTTTCTTGTTTCTTAGGCAGAAATTATTTTTTTAATTTAGTAATATTAGAAGCAACTTTGTTCAGCAAGAACAGGATTATTCCTTATGAGAAGACAATACAGTTGTCTCCTCATTCCCTGAGCAGTAAATTTGTGAATACAAATGATGGAAGTATATGTTATTGTAGAACCATGCTCTTAGAAATATAAGCAATAGTGTAAGACCACCTGATCCCCTAGGCTTGAGGGTTGGAGCTGCAGCCCAAACCACAACATCCACCATGCTATTTTTAACATGCTAGCTTGAGTCCAACTTCCTCTTAGCATGTGTGCAACGTGCCTCAGGTGATATGTGACCAGGATTCATCACTGAATTTGGTCCGCTGGTTGGATCATTAGCTTGCCCGGCCCGGGCCGGGTACAGACAGGGAGTTCGACATGAGTCTGTCAACCCGGGCTGGGTATAGACGGAGTGTGATGTGAGTCTGTCAACCAGGGCTGAGAGGCGTGCTCCTAGCTGTAGGATAGACATACCCTATGGGTCAACTGCTCATACATACTCTCTCTTTCTCTCTCTCACCACCTCTCCTCCGTAGAGCTGCTTGTCACCTAATTCAGACATTCCCTCTGTCCATCACCAACCATCAGTGGGAATGAAAAGCCTTCAAACAGTGGAACAGCTCTGGTTCCACAGCAAAGAACATCACAAGGGATAGAAACCCATAAAAAGGAGATTATCAAGCCATGGACAGTGCAATGGGGAAACTAGTAGATCTGTGACTATGGTGGATCAAGAAGCCTATTCCTTTCCCTATCTCAAGTAACAGTGTACAAGCATTCCAGCTACTTCAAAAGCCCATATAGTAGCTGAAGTAGCACTGAGTGCAGCAACACCTAAATACCTTTAAGAGTGACCACTGAGTGACCACTGTGCTCAGATATGACAGTGATGGGCACAATATAAGAACATGATGAGAAAAGAACAGAACCACCGCTGAACCTGAGCAGATTCTTTTTCTCCAATCCCTGTAGGACCTTATTTATCCTAGACTTCCCAGTCAGTGGTAGCTCAAGTCTAGACAAAGCATTGGTAGTGTTTTAACCACTCTGTCACCTGGACCTGTCTGAGTTGGTCCTGTGCCACCCAGGGAGTCCTCCTCCACCAGAGAAATCTACAGTTGGCTCATTATGCCCGCTTTGATTCTGCTTTATGCCAATGATCTAGTTCCTTATATATATATATATATATTTCTTCCTCTTGGTGCTTATTGCCATCGTAGCACTGACAGTTATGTGATTGGTTCTCTCTGGAGCAGATACCAGAGATGCATCATGGATCACTGGTCAGAGAGCCTGGAAATAGCAATGAAGTCAATCCCCCCCCCACAAACTGTGCACATCACTACTGCTTTGCAATCAATCTCAACTGGCATGGACTGGGCATAAGACCCAGATTTCCTTCCAAACTTAGGTCTTCCAGTTCACATTTTATCATGCTTCTGTCAAACCACCAGGTGTGATTCTAACAGCTGTAAGAAAAGTCATTTTGTTTAAAAAAAAAATAAAAAAAAACTGCTTGTAAAGGCATCTGTTTCAGTAATGATTTGTTTTACATTACAAATACCTGCAGCACAAGGGTATTAATATCTCTAAAGTATAGGGATCAATGATACTCCACCTCTTTTTTTTTTTTCCCTCAAATGAGCATTTACTTCTGACAAACCTCAATGTTTTTGACAAATACTGCTCCTGTCTGATTGAAGGTATGGTTATACTTTCTAAAAATACTGCAGTCAAAAGAGTGATATTAACACAGCACTACTGTTGTGAGGAGCATCGATTGACTACCTAGTACTACTACTAATTATAAATATTAAAAAAACATTAAATAATTAATTAAGATGCTACTCCTCAGCCCATTCTAAGCACTAGCTGCTGTCTGTTGAAAATCAGCACCAAAATAGACCTTTTTAAATTGCACGTAGAGAATCAGAGTACTATGCTATAATATATCAGTAAGACAACACTCTTAAGCATAATTTTATTGCCTGGCTGAAAAGGTCTCCTGAAAACTATGTGGGGACTTTGTGTATTAGAAAGTTTTTCATAGGCATAACTACACAGGAGTTGTGGGGTTTTCCTGTCTCGGTATTCATGGAGTCTTACTGAAGTTCACAAGCACAAAGTTTTACTGCTCTCATCATTTGAATCTTTAGCTCTAGTTTTCTGTTCCTGTCCTCTATGCTTGAGCATAAGGATTCAATCCACTATTTCCCCAGTGGGAGCCAGTACTGGCAGAAGGGTGAATATATCAATTCCCCCCTAATCTGTATTACTGTATATGTATATATAGATATCAAATAGAAGTTCATAGAATCTAGCACTGATAAGAGAGATGAGATACATATTCATACAGTTATATATATGAATGTCATTCAAGTCCCTGCATCCCAAGCCTAATGGAAAGTATTTAGTAGTTTAGACAATTTTAGCATAAACGAGCAAGCATTGAAGCTAGATCTGTGACCTCCCAGGGCTTGGATCTTTTCTGATAGATTCTTTAGAGAGCAATTCTTCCATCATGAAATAATTTGTGCCATTATAATTTTCATGAATGGGTGTTTAATTTAATCTTCTACATGCTTGAACTTTGCCACTTACTGCAACTGTGTTCTGGGTTCACAATAGAATTAATCATTCAAAATCTGTCACCTTAATAATGGCTTTATCTTATCACAGTAAACCTTGACATTTAAGTCTTTTATTACTGCACAAAGCTAGGGGCCAAACTCTACTCTCACTTGCAACCCCAACTGAATTTTTTTTTTAAAAGGATAAAGTATATAACACATCTGATCAGCTGTTTGGCTAATCATTTACATATTTATTTGAAAAAAAAAAAGAGACTTTAATAAACAATAGTTAAAAACAATGGCCCAAATTCTGCAATGAGATCCACACCAACTGGGACCCTTCTGCCCACACAGAGCCACAGGACCTATAGTGGCACAATGCCACAAACTGTAGAGTGCATCTGATATTGCACCATTATATTAAATAAAGACAATAATATGAAAACTTCCGGGATGAGGTAGACATTCTAGAAAATAAAATGTATAAAAACAAATGTACATAAGCAATCAATCTTTTTTGCAAAAGAAAATTTTCATCAGTATTGGTCATAAAAGTATCTTTTGCAAAGCAGTGGGGGAAATGAATATTAATTTAAAGATGCTGGAATTATTAGTCTATTAATTATGTAAAAATAAATGCATATATTTTTACCACAGTATACCATTAACTATCTAGTTTTAAGGGGAATTTAGGCATCTTCTACCTCGTATTGTGAAACCATTTGTTACTAAAATTATAGATTAAAATGTACCATGTGCAGGTGCAGACTTTAGTTAGCAGTACTACTCTGTTTGTTTAAGCAACATTTTTCTAGGAGAAAGAAAGAGGCAGCACAAGGTCAGGCAATAGACAATGACACAAATATCTTTGAAAACTATTTACTATATAGACTTGCAGTTTATCAATGTAGTTTTCTTGGTTCAAAGCAACAACACCTTGTGACTTATAGTAGTTGCTATTTTTCTCAATTTTCCAGTTAATGAAAGTAGTGTTTAAATACTCTGTAGTTAGATTATTAACTTCTACAAAATAGAAACAGATGTGTGTCTTAGTATGCCATTAAATTTATGATTTACATAGTACCCTTGAATACAGCTGAGCAGAGGCCAATGATTCTAATTTGCTCTAGATTTACAATAACCTGATCTGGTTTTTGTAAGTACTGAAACACTTTAAACAAAATTAGAAAGCCGTTGTGCTTTGTGTGATTAAAGATGCAATTCCCTTTGGGGTAATGAGAAGAGTTAGAACATGTTTCTTCCTTTATGGATGTTTCTATTATAAACACGAGTGCTATATATTGTGTATTTTTGTTACTATTTCCTTGTTTTTAATTATAAAATAAACTGATTGAGTTGCACTGGAGTCATACTGAAACTATGCCAAAACCTAGCCGAAGAATGCATACCAAGCTTCATAAAAATCCTTAAAATTCTTCCCAGGGTCTTAAGGTCTTGTTAGACAAATACTAGTTCTCATAATTTTCCAAGACCAAAACATCTTTCTGATTTAAAACTACCCTATTTAAAGATTTATTTAAAAAGATAATGCATTTCTCAGCTTATTAAACTACATTAATATTAAAAGTTTTACAGGACAAAGAGTCAGTGAATTCATAGTCATTTAGATCTGAAGATTGGGATTTGCTGTGTCTCATTGCAGAAAGGACAACTAGAATGAGTATTGCAGTAAACTAGCTTCCATAGTACATTAATGAGTGGATCCTGGTAATACTAGTTATAAATATGAAGTGGAGCAAAGCTTATTTCCTCTCTTAAATATAGAAAATAAAATATGTAAAACATTTATGACTATAGAGATCTTTTCCCAAGACCAAATGAGAGTGAACTTTTTAGGAATATGTCAGTGATGTGAAAGCATCATTAGACAGTATGTAAGTGTTTAGGGCCTGATCCAAAGCCTATTGAAGTCAATGGAAGTTTTTCCTATAGGCTTCAGTGGGCTTTGGCTTAAGCCCATAGAGATGGCTGGTTTGAGTACAAGACTGGGAGCCAGGCAGTCCTGTGTTCTAATTCTGACACTGATTCCTTTTGTGGCCTAAAGCAAGTAATTTAACAATTCTGAACTTCGGTTTTCACATCTGTAAAATCTGAATAATAATAATAAAACTTAACTGCCTCACAAAGACAGTGAGGATTATTGTTTAGGGTCAGATCTGACATTCCTTGCATACCCAAAGATCTCATGAAAACCAATAGGAGGAGAGCAGTGGGGGCAAAACACCTAACTAGCATCAAGACTGAGATTGATAAGTTTATGGAGAGGATGGTATGATGGGACAGCCTACAATGGCATGAGGCCCATCCATGACTGCCAGTAGTAAAAATCCCCAATGGCTGGAGATGGGACACTAGATGAGGAGGGCTCTGAGTTACTACAGAAAATTCTTTACCAGGTATCTGCCTGGTGCATCTTCCTCACATGCTTAGGGCCTAACTGATCATCATATGTGGGGTCAGGAAGGAATTTTCCGCTGGGTCAGATTGGCAGAGACCCTGGGGGGTTTTCACCTTCCTCTGCAGCATGACGCATGGGTAACTTGCAGCCTTAAACTAGTGTAAATGATGAATTCTGTGTGACTTGAAATTTTTAAACTATGATTTGAGGACTTCAGCCAGAGGTTAGGGGTCTATTTCAGGAGTGGGTGAGGTCCTGTGGGCTGCAATGTGCAGGACATTAGACTAGATGATCACGATGGTCCCTTCTGCCCTTAAAGTCTATGAGCCTATGGCTGTGCAAGAAGTGCAGAACTGGGTCTTTAAACTTGCAATATGCCTTGAAGATAAGTGCTAAATATTATATATGGGTTTATAATCATGTTACTTTAAGTTTACTTATATGCAGCTTAACCTCTGGTGAAATGTTTAATTTTCTTAGTCTTTCAGTTTTAATAATATATAATTAATAGGGCTGTCGATTAATCACAGCGCATGCGATTAACTAAAAAAAATTAAGCACAATTTAAAAAATTAATCTCGATCAATCGCAGTTTTAATCGCACTGTTAAACAAGAAACTACCAATTGAAATTTATTAAATATTTTGGATGTTTTTCTACATTTTCATATATATCTTGTATTTTGTGTTGTAATTGTATATTTTGATTACAAATATTTGGACTGTAAAATGATAAACAGAATAAATACTATTTTTCAATTAATCTTTTACAAGTACTGTAGTGCAATCTTTTTGTACTGAAAGTGCAACTTCCAAATGTAGATTTTTTTTGTTACATAACTGCACTCAAAAACAAAACAATGTAAAACTTGAGAGGCTACAAGTTCACTCAGTCCTACTTCTTGTTCAGCCAATTGCTAAGACAAACAAGTTTGTTTACATTTACAGGAGATAATGCTGCCCTCTTAGTTATTTACAATATCACCAGAAAGTCAGAACAGGCATTTGTATGGCGCTTTTGTAGCCAGCATTGCAAGGTATTTACGTGTCAGATATGATAAACATTCGGCCACCATTCCAGAGGACATGCTTCCATGCTGATGATGCTCATTAAAAAAATAATGCGTTAATTAAATTTGTGACTGAACTCCTTGGGGGAGAATTGTACATCCCCCTCTCTGTTTTACCCACATTTTGCCATATATTTCATGTTACGGCAGTCTCAGATGATTACCCAGCACATGTTGTTGTTTGTTTTAAGAACGCTTTCATTGCAGATTTGACAAAACGCGAAGAAGGTACCAATGTGAGATTTCTAAAGACAGCTGCAACACTCAACCAAGATTTAAGAATCTGAAGTGCCTTACAAAATCTGAAAGGGATGAGATGTGGAACATGCTTTCAGAAGTCTTAAAAGAGCACCATTCCGATGTGAAAACTACAGAACCCAAAAAAAGAAAATCAGCCTTGTGCTGGTGACATCTGACTCAGATAATGAAAATGAACATGTGTCGGTCCACACTGCTTTGGATGGTTTTTGAGCAGAACCCGTCATCAAAATGAACTCATGTCCTCTGGAATGGTGGTTGAAGCATGAAGGGACATATGAATCTTTAGTGCATCTGGCACTAAATATCTTGTGACGCCAGCTACAACAGTGCCATAAGAACACCTGTTCTGACTTTCAGGTGACATTGAAAACAAGAAGTGGACAGCATTATCTCCTACAAATGTAAACAAACTTGTTTGTCTGAGCGATTGGCTGAACAAGAAGTAGGACTGAGTGAACTTGCAAGCACTAAAATTTTACATTGTTTTATTTTTGAATGAAGTATTTTTGTACATAATTCTACATTTGTAAGTTCAACTTTCATGATAAGAGATTGCACTATAGTACTTGTATTAGATGAATTGAAAAATACTATTTCTTTTGTCCTTTTACAGTGCAAACACTTGTAATCAAAAATAAATATAAAGTGAGCACTGTACACTTTGTATTCTGGGTTGCAATTTAAATCAATATATTTGAAAATGTAGAAAACATCCAAAAATATTTAAATAAATGGTATTCTATTATTGTTTAACAGTGCGATTAATCACAATTAATTTTTTTAATCACTTGACAGCCCTAATAATTAAATATAATTAAAACTGTAGAATCATAATTTTAATATACATTTAATATACTGCATATACAATAATTATATTTACCTCTTTGTGTTCTGTCAAAATGTTACAAATGGAAGTCTGTGTGGATGAAATATCTCAAACTGCATATAATCAATTTGCTCACCCTCCATTCCAAGGCACCCAATAGATAGCCCAGGGATTGTGCTGGCTGCGGCTTCTCGCAGTCCCCATTGGCCTGGAGCGGTGAACCGCAGCCAGTGGGAGCCATGATCAGTCGAACCTGCGGACATGGCAGGTAAACAAACCAGCCCCGGCCCGCCAGGGTAGTTACCCTGGCAGGTCACATGCCAAAGGTTGTCGATCCCTGAGATAGCCATTTCTGCTTTGACATGAGACTAATCTAAAGATAGAGGGTTTGATTTTGCACTCCTAACTCTCCCCTTGACTTAAAATAAGAGTTTTACCTGAATAAGGAATACAGGCATGAGCCATAAGCATAACACTGAGTGTATGTATTGCACCAATTTATGTTCTCAGTTACACCAGTGCAACGCTGTTGAATTCATTAGCTTCATAGGCAGAGAGGAATTTGGCCTTTTGCATTATATTTTTGCAAATGGTAATGATGTAGAGTAACATCATTGGGTTTTGGACTCAGTAAAGGCAGTTGTGAGTATGTTTAGCTGCTCAGAGAAGAAAGTTAGGGTACGTCTATACTTACCTCCGGGTCCGGCGGTACGCAATCAATCCTGGATCGATCCCGGAAGTGCTTGCCGTCGACGCCGGTACTCCTGCTTGGCGAGAGGAGTACGCGGAGTTGACGGGGGAGCCTGCCTGCTGTGTGTGGACCCGTGGTAAGTTCGAGCTAAGATCGTTCGACTTCAGCTACGTGAATAACGTAGCTGAAGTTGCGTATCTTAGTTTGAAGTGGGGGGGTTAGTGTGGACCAGCCCTTAAAGTCAGCTTGTGCCTTCATTTGGAAATATGAAAGAACAGCAGTTCCGAGGCTCCAAAGAGCAATTGTAGAAAAAATTCTTCAAGATTGATTAAAAGCAATTTAGCCTCATTCCGACTATTTTGGGGGTTGCAAATGAACTTTCAGACAACTGTTTCTATTAAAGACATATTAATTACCCATATAAGGGACCTCAGGCTGGCAGAAACAGACTGGTAAAGACAATAACTTATTTGGGTGAGGTTTCAATTATGCCTAGTGAGTGAATAATACTAAAGAATTTTTCTTTTCCTCTTAAATGAAATAATGACTATGGATTTGGAAAACACTGTTGCTAAGAATAGAAGGCATCAGGAATTTGGAACCTATTTTTTTTTTAATTCATGTTATTTTTTTAATTTGAATTAACACAAGGTTAGGCCCCAGTTTGTAAACACACATGCTTATCTTTAAACATGTTAACATGTTCCATTAAAATGAATGAGACTACTCCCATTTGTAAAGTTAAACATGTGTAAATTTTTGCCAAGTTTGGACCTTAGCTCTAATTCTGAAAACAATTAAACGTGAGTAACTTTATGCCTGTTAATGGAGATTAACATATCTCAATGTTTGCAGGACTGGGGACATCTTAGGTGTTTTGGATTGTAATCAATTTCTGTATTTTTTGAGAAAATGAGTAAATGTTCCTTTTTGTAAGTACATATTAACTTATTGATTTCTACAGTCTGTAACTGGGTCTGCTAGAAATTGATGTTCCAGAGCCTATGTGATTAACCTGGAGAGGTAGAAGTAAAAAGCGTAAATAGACATGGAAATTTGAAAAGTCTGATGCAGAGCTGTTGTAGGCGTGTGAGTGGAAATTATAAATGGTCTTGGAGATTTTCTGAAATTCTCTTATTCATTAAAAAAATGCAACTGGCACTTAAAAGAAAAGCTAAACCAAATTCTTATGACATCTCAAGAATTCTAGGGCTTATATTATAGGAATATATTCTATTGATAGGAAGAGGTGGTGGGCACAAAGATTTTGTAGCATTTTTTTCCATTAGTAAGAGTTTTTAAATAAAAGTACGTTACTGAAAGACTATTTTACTTCACTGTGAAAACTTGTGAAAGATACAATGTGAAAGTTCAGGTTTTTAATAAATATTAAATGTGACCATGGATGCATTTAACAATTTATTTTCCAGTAAGTCTTATGGGCTCAATCAGAATCATAGAAGTTAACTATCCATTGGCTTCACTAGGAGTTTGATCTGGCCACATGTTACTCAACCTTTGCCAAAAAGGAAGCTCTGTATTAGATGTTTCTTATTAATTGTCAATTTTCTTAAAATAATGATTGCAAGGAAACATTTTTAATAAAGGAAAAACCAATACACTCTGTGATTCCTCATATTAAGGGCCATTCTTAAGACATTTTCTGTAATATGATTGTTCAGCAACTCAGAATCTGTGGGAAGAGTAAGACTGTACTTACATTTGGTCATTAAATCTTTTAAAAATTCAATTTAGAATTATTTAATTAAAATCTAAACTTAAATCCCAAGGCAGGGTGAGCGTGTATTTTAAATTTTTACCATGTCTGGAAAAAGCTTAAATAAGGTTAAGGTCAGGATTTGGTAAAACTCCATGCATTAGAAAAATATTTGCTAAAGAAGTGAAGAGGGTCATTTTTTTCTCCTTTCTCCTCTGGACTTTCCAAAGTTATTGCACATGGAAATTGGTGTGGATGAGATGCTTCAGCTAACTTCAGTAAAATAATAGAATTAATTTCTGCCCACCATGCAAGCCCATTGGTAAGTAATGAAGAAATGAGGTGGCATGGGACAGGTACAAGTCAGGCCAGAATTTGTCTCGATGTTTCTCCAGTGCTCTATTGGCTCCGGATCCAAACTTCCTCAAAGTATGGGTTTGTGACCATCTCTAATTTACAATTTTCATATCAATAACAAACACCCTTATGCAGAATCTAGTTAAAAAAATGTAACAGAACTTCCCATCATCTGACAAGCCCTTGTACTTATGTTGAAATGGTCTCTGTTGCAGAGCTGCTGTCTTCATTATTTAATTTCTCTTTGGAGTTTGCAGCCAATGTGAGCCTGTTGAGTTCTTTATTTAATATGTTTCAGAGCACGAACACCTGCCGATTTCTTTAATAACAAGTTGTCCTCAGTCAGTTTATATGTGAAAACTGTGCAGCAGAGGTGAGTTATGAATAACCTTAAACACTGAAACTGGATTCCATTAAAAAAATAAAAATAAAACTACGGCCAGCCTCCACACCAGAACTCCCCAAAATAAATTTGTGAGGGCTTTCCACAGTATGGAATCCAGGGAGATTTTTTAAAATTGAATTCCATTCTAAGTAAGTGGGGCTCAATTGAATTCAATTTCCATTTTGGCTCCTAGGAAAGAAATATACACTGCGTATTTTTATTGCTAATGTTTTAAATTTAGCTTTTGAAATATTATTTATATTTGACTGCGCACAAGAGCAATGGACTTTGCTGCTTTCTCTAGAGATGGGCAATCTTTCAAAATGGATAGACTAAAGGATAGATGTTTAAGTGAGAGTAAATTACTAGGCTTTGCATTGAATTAATAAGGCTTATTCTGTATTTGGATGTGCAAGCCCACCTCACCATGATTTTGGTGGAAGATCTCTATATTCTTTCCTTAACCTCTCTCCTTATCCAAGTCGTTCCTTCCTTACTTCCTGGGCAGCCTCTTTCCACTCCCTTACCCTCCTGCTGAGAAAAAGCTATGGGGTGAAATAATTTTGGGGGAACCCTCCTTGACTTTAGGGGGCCAGGATTTCACCCAGGGTCTCAACTCTACAGCTGTTAAGTTAAAAAAAAATTTAACTTGAAGTCAACGAGTCCTACATCTGCTCAGAATGGATATTGGCTAAGACACACTAATAAGACTTTGTCCAATTAGTTCATCTTAATTGGCTTTACTCTGCACTAAAATGCTCACATCACTTCTTCCATAATTGCTTCACCTCTGCTGAAGCACATTATTTTGCTCTAACAAATAAAACTGACTTTCCTGATATATAATAAGTACCTTACAAAGCTAAACTATCTTTACTTGGCCATAGTCAACTCTTGATTCAGATTAAGTTATTTTATTTAGTCAGAGCTTGGGAAATAGCATTTGAAAAATCCCCTTTGCCCTACAATTACTACAAGCCCATTTAACTATTTTACACCCCCTTTAAAAAGTTAATTATTTATTTGGAAAAATACAGACTATTCTAAAAGTCCGACTTTTCCTTGTTAATTAACCCCATTTTTATGGGCACTAAAATAAGCAGTCTTTATCCACCATCAGTTGTACGTTTGGCATGTTCACTTGACAAAGAAACATATATTCCCTCCCAGCTTTCTTCCTGCTCAAAAATATGGACCTGATCTCTGTGTAACTAAGGAAGGGGGGAAAAAAAAAAAAAGTATGTAATTTAGATCTGCCGAGAGCAGTTATAGCACACCACTGTTCATATGAGATTTTATTAATTTTGCCTATCTATTATACTACTTATGTGTGATTAAAATGAAAGTGAGATATATTTTATTTATATTAGAACACATACTTTACATTTGACCATTCTTAACACTATATTACCTATTTTTATATTTCTAGCATTTTTCACTAATCTTCTAATTGTGATGTAGTAGGATTATTTCAGTTTAGGTGATCTTCTCTGCCTTTTATGGCTAATTAGATAATACAACTATGGTCTCTCTGTGTTCTTTTTTGTCTCTTTCCCTAGCGAATGTCCTGTTCAGTGAGCCATTTTCCATTTCAGTGTTTGTTTTTCATATGGGAACAAATTCAGAACCTGCAGTAAGTGGACACAACACCCAATGAAATCCATGGAACCTGCTTCTGGTGGGGCTGAATGCAGCCCTTGATCCTTTGTTAATATGTGAATGTTATTTTCATGGTTGCTGTCTACTTAGATGAACTTTCCCTCAAATGCTTCTTTAGTACCTTATCCACTATAAAGTAATTCTTACAAATTTTCAGTGCTACCCAAAAAAAAGCTAAAACAGTTTAAAGACATGATGAGTTACAAAGTAGATACCATATATTTCTGCATTTTCAAAAAGTACCAGATAATGTGTATTTAACAAGAAAAATATCCTGTCTTCTGAGTCTTGGTATTATATACACTGCCCAAGTCTCATTAGCATCATTTATGTTATGTTATCAAGATTTTCTGAATGAAAAATGTTCCTCATAAACTTGAATCTATCTATTATATTTCTATGATAAACACGCAACATCCACAACTCAAATAAACACATCTGCTTTTTACCACACACATACATAGGATGAGAAGAGAATAATGCTGCAGGAGTTCAGTGTACTAGGAGAAGAAATTATATGATTTAAATGCAAACACAGTAACACTGTATATTTAATACCTAAAAAAAAGGCAAGTTTTAATTATAATTAATTATGGTCAATAGAAGAGTGATAAATTGTAGATAAATTGTTTACAGTCATAATTTTAGAGTCAAATCTCCATTTGGTTAAGTCATGGAAATTGTATTTATTAGTATTAATTTTTGCTTGTATCTAAACAGATTCAGATATTCTGTAGATTTCTGTTCTGTTATGTAGTATATTTCTCTGTCAGTTCTTGAAATAAGTTTTGTTGTACTTTTATTTGAAGAATTTGGACAACAAGCTCTACTTGAGGACAAGACTACTAATGTATCCTATTTTTATTTATCGTAGTGCCTAGAGATCCCAGTCAGTGCTGGTCACTCTGCAAACACATAGTAAGTGGCAGGCCCTACCCCAAAGAGCTACTTTTACCTCCTTTCATAACTGCACAGTACTTACATTTTCATTTAGGGTGCTGTTAAGATGTCATGAGGGATGGATATGGTAGAACCTAAGCTGAATAGAACAGAATGCACTCAGGGCATAGAAGCTGTAGTGTGCTCGTAACATATGAGAATGTAGATTCTTACATGCAGTAGAGCTGGAATCCACTATAGGGATGGTAGTGGCTGGGGTTGGGTCAGGACAATAACTCTGGACTATGTGATTATGCCTACTAAATGAATGTAGATCCACATAAACTCCTGGAGAGGGGCTTTGCTGGGATCATGGCTCCTACTGTAGCCTAAAAACTGAAATAGCAGCCACTGAGGGGTTGTTGTGCTGTCCTGCCTATAAGCTGAGGACAGATTTGGGCCTGGCATTCATGTATAGTTTCCTATAATGGTGGAACTGCACCCCTTAAGGACTATATATTAGTACGATACAGGGAATCTAGGCGTTTCACGGGCATTTCTCTCTCTCTCTCTCTCTCTCTCTCTCTCTTTTACTTCAGCCCAAATCTCTTTTTTTTTTGCTGTACTCCATATGATTATTTTTCTAGCATAGGAGGGAAAAGATGTTTATGTTCTATCTGACTCAGTCTAAATAAAATGTTAAAAGGTGATGATCTCTTCAATCATTACTGATCATTACTGACAAAACTATATTTTAAAATGGAGAAAACAAATGTGTTGACCTTGTGAGCTATGTAATACGTTTAAAAAGCAAATCTGCTATGTCTTTTTGTTTAATAGTTGTGATTTGCATTGTTGAACCTTGAATGCATGGTCATAAATAGTTAGAATCTAAGTTGGCATAATGCCCAGCAATGTTAGGGTTCCAGACAAAAAAAGGGTAATCTACTCATCAAGAAAGCCACCCCGTCTCAACTAGATGATGTCTAACAAAAAAGCTACAAACCTGAGGATAGATAACATATCCAGTTTATTGTTTAAAAAGACAAGAAGTTTTCACTTATCAGGATAATCTAGTGATGATACTCTGATTAAAAAAAAAAAAGAGAGAAAAGCCCATCAATTGTTTTTGCTAATTAAGATTAATATTATTCCTGTGAAATGAACCAAAAAGCTGTATGAAACCAGAATCCCAAAAGAGATCTATACTCTACACAAATAATTGCATGGAGTTTTAATTGAGAGAAAAGTGAGAACCAATGTTTTGTCTTATTCAAGAAATCATAGCAGCAGTAGCAGTTCTTTCATATTCTCACTTGATGTAAAAAAACATGCAATTTTTCACAGATTAAAAACATTTATGGAATTTTAAAAACCCTATTTAAAGACAAAATGGTTATATATTTAACGAAATGCTACAATTATATATATTTAGCATTAATTTAAGGTAACAAATAATTTATTTTCAGGAAAAAAAGACTGGTAATCCATACCAGTGTGGTAATCTATACTAGCATACTGGTAATCCATACTATCATACTGGTAATCCATAACTAGCATAATAATTCTGTACCTGGGAACCAAAGGCAAAATGTCATATTTGGGGATGGGTATATGATTATAACTACAAAACCTATTCCTCCCAAAAGTGTTATCTTGGTATTCTGCACCAGTGCCTGATCACCCAGCGCACTGCATGTATCATTTTGTTTGTTTGTATAAGACATATGACCCTTGAGGGCAGAACTCTTGTCCCTTCTTTGTTCTACATAGTGCAAAGCGCACTGCTGGCACACAACCAATAATAATAATTTTACTTAACCTGCAAACTTATAGCTATATTGACCCCAATCATGATGCCAACTGAATAGATTTGTTTTCAGCCTAAATTAAATGTTGTTTCTTTTCCACCACTTTCCTAGCAGTCCCCTTCATTTATTCAGCCTTAAGCTAAAACTGTTTTAAGGGGACAAAATCTGTTGGTAAACACATGGACAAAATCTGTTGGTAAACACTTACCTTTAACAATATTATTGCTTAACACTGTAGAAAAGCGTATATGTAGTGCACGGCTCTATGGCTGCAGCCTACATATGATTCTTGTGCCAAATACCTACTGCTAATAGGCAAATATACACAAAAGAGACAGGTTCTTTGATGGTTTAATCCCAAACATACTTAACTGTCACATAGTTAATCTTTTTGATTAAAAATGACTCTTCAGTTCTTTTGAGCATTTTTTGTTTGTTTGTTTGTTTGTGGATTTGGGAGGTTAAATGTGGTTCTGATGTCTGCTTGGAGCTGCTCTTTTTTATTTGTTAGTTCTACATGATTATTTTACCCCTTTAATCACAGTCCTCCAAACATATCCTTGACACTGATACTGCTGAGACACCCACTATTAACAAGCAGGTAAAAATATCAACAAAGCAGAGAACCTCATTGTTATTATCAAATGGTTTGAGCTACTGGTTAAAAACAAGTTTGTTCAGAACAGCTTCACCTACAGGCTTTACTTTCCTATAGGAGAAAAAAGTTCCAAAGAACAAGTCTCTTGCTTTGTGCACTAGAAACCCTATCATTTTTTAAAAGTTCATTTTAAACTTGTCTTTTTCTGTTGGTTTTCTTGAATTCTGGAACCCTTCTGCCTTGTTTCAAAGACAACAGAAAACCAGGCTGGCACTCATTTTAATCCTTCATTGTTTTATGCTCTTATGCATTAAATTTTTTGAATAATCTCCTTTTAAAAGCAGATTTTTAGTTCCTTCTGGGATTAGATCGGATGTCTTTCAGCTATAATGCTAAGAAGCAGTCACATTTGAAGTCTGAATTTGTGCTTGGAGGGGATATTTTTTCCAGTAATATTTCTTCCCATTTTAACAGTAGTTCCACTTCTTGATGGTTTTATGTTGATTTCAAACTACATTTTTATGGAGTGGAAAGAAATTCCTTTATAAAGGGAATGCCCAAGAACTGTTGGAAATGTCTCTCCTAGCAGCATACTCATAGGATTCAGTATAGTTTGCTCAGAAGTGTTATTTTAGGATGACCTTTACATGTACGATATGATGAATTTTTCTTTTTATTTGATTGTAAAGACGTTATGATCAAGGGATAAAATAAATATTGCCTTTTTCAGTCATAAAAAATGGAGAATGACAACTGAAACCATCTTTTTTAAACAACATGATAGCAGGCAGCTCTCTCAGAAGAAGTGATGTCTGCTTTTGGAAAACATACAATTTTAAATTCACGGATGCGGCAAAGCCCTAGTGAAACATAAATAAGGATAAATTTTTATACAATTCAGCACAGTGAAACATTGTATAGGACTCACCCTTTCTCAGTGTAAAGGAGAGATACACTTGCTCTCTCTCCTGATAGGATGTAAACTATATTTGTGTGTGTGGGTAAGTATATATTACAATAAATTATGCAGAAAACCTCAATGGTGAACACTCCAGGTTCAGAAGCATTTCCAAAAGATATGGTAAATTCTTATGTGTCTTTAGAAATAAATGTAATACTCTGTGGGAGTTTTCTAGTTAGTGAACAGGATTTGAATATTCAGAGATTTATATTTCAATATACCATATAATTATCAGATTGTCAGTTTGCTTAAAAATAAATGTACAATCTTTTATTATAACAATTTACTTTCTCTTCTTCGTAGTCAGTATTATCAGAGGTAGAAATAGCTTTCTGCTTACCATTCTGGGAAAGAAGAAATTCATCATTGTACCATAAATACCCTGGAAAGCAAAGAAAATGTTATTAGTTATTATGCCTTCATCCATAGGGATTCTAACTGCCAAACACAATGCATCAGCAGCAAAACAAAAATGAAAAAAAATCTATCGTAGAAAGCACAGATCAATATTTTAATGCAGATCTGAACATATATTACATGTACTTAGGCAGTATGGGCCAGTTTTGAAAAAGGAACAAAAAACCTAACCTATGAGAGAAGACTCAAAGAGCTTGGCTTGTTTAGACTAACCGAAAGAAGGCTGAGGGAGTCATGACTTTGCTCTATAAATACATCAGAGGGATAAATACCAGGGACGAAGAGGAGTTATTTAAGTTAAGTACTGGACCCAAGAACAAATCGATATAAACTGGTGATTAAGTTTAGGCTCAAAATCAGGCAAAGGTTTCTAACCATCAGAGGAGTGAAGTACTGCCTTCCCAGGGGAGCAGTGGGGGCATGGGCGGCCCCAACCCAGGCTGTGGCCCTGCCCACGATCTGCTGCAAGACCCCACTCTCACTTCCCCTCTTCCCTGAAGACGGCGGGGGCTCAGCTCCTGCTGGTGGCCAGGGGCTGGGGTGGCTCTGGCTGGCCCAGGGGACAGGCCAGTGGTCCAGAGCGGCATTGGAGCCGGCAGCCTGGGGGTTAGGCCGGTGCTGGGGCTGGCTGGCAGCTCCTCCAGCCGCAAGGAGGGGAGGGGGGCTCGGGCAGAAGGGGCAGGGCCAGCAGGCTAGCCTCTCCAAAGTGGGGGTTCGACCGCTGCCCATGAATGGGGGCAAAAATCCTAACTGGCTTCAAGATTGAGCTTGATAAGTTTATGGAGGGTATGATAGGACTGCTTATGATGGCATATAGCCCATTGGCAACTGGCAACAGCAAAAATCCCCAATGGCTGGAGAGAGGACAGTAGATGGGGATGGCTCTGAGTAACTACACAGAATTCTTTCCCAGGTATCTGGCTGGTGGGTATTGCCCAGATGCTCAGGGTCTAACTGATTGCCATATTTGGGGTCGGGAAGGAGTTTTCCCCTGGGTCAGATTAGCAGAGACCCTGGGGGGGTTTCATCTTCCTCTGCAGCATGGGGCACAGGTCACTGGCAGGTTTAAACTAGTGTAAATGGTGAATTCTCTGTAACTTGAAGTCTTTAAATCATGATTTCAGGACTTCAGTAACTTAGTCAGAGATTATGGGTCTATTACAGGAGTGGATGGGTGGGTGAGGTTCTGTGCAGGAGATGAGACTATTTCACAATCCCTTTGTGATTTGGGATTGCACTTCCATCAGGATTTGTCAGTGCACTGTTTGGAAAATTTGGTTCTAGTGTTACATTTTAAATGGGGAGATGGTCATCTAATTTCCCTTTGTGCCTTTGAAAAATCAACCCCTATTCTCAGTGGTGCATTAATGTTCTGCAATGGTGTAAAATTGAGATCAATGGAAATATATTGAGATAAAACTAGAATGACACAAATGGCAGATAAGACCCAATATTTACCTTTTCAAAGGACTGAAACATGTTGCACTGGGACTGAAAACGTTATGTAAAGATTAAAATAAGAATATTCCTTAGATGGCTATTAAAAGATATTAAATATCCTTTACAATCTGCTAAAATAAAAAAGTGTTGCTTATGAATGATACTCTGTGACAGTCCTGAGAACTGAAGAAATTCAGTACAGACACCATCCCACACACCCTCACTAACATTCAATCCCATGAGATGTAGCACAGAATCTCTCCCTCTGTTTAGCCACTGAAGGAAAGGACAACAGGGTAGCCCTCAGCAAAAGAAAAGGTAAAAGACACGTCAGCATGTCTCAATTTAGCCAAGTTTCAAAGAGGAAAAGGAAACCGCTTTCCACACCAGTTCTCTTCACAGCCCCAGTGCTCGTCTTAGAGATCCTTGCTCCTCGAATCTGAGTACTAGATTTTGGCCATGTTTTCCCTCAGTTTATCCCTTTGGTGTGTTGGGGTGAATTAATTGATTCCCCACAGCTGGTCCAGCACTGTTACTTTGAAAATCCCTGCACTCAGACCAGGCAATGGTTGTCCTTCCTGTGGCTGAACCCACAGGACTATACTCATTTTTAGAAACCATTTCCTCCACCCCCAAACACACACACACACACACACAACTTCATTTGATTTCAAAGGGAATTACATAAACATATGAGTAGTTTAGCTTGACAACTAATGTGAGAGTCCCTTTTAAGCCATGCAAAATCTTTAATTTCTAGTCACTTGGTATTATACAAAATAATTTATTTTAAAAAAATCTCAACTCCACGGTGTCCTTAGTTTTTTGTTTCCACTAACCAAATACATTCTTTAAGGGGATATGAATGTGACAGCCCCAGGCTTTAATTTTGTTCTTGCAGTGCCAGTAAGATAAGACTTTTTTTTACATCACAGTTTTCCATTCATTTTGCAACTAGTCTCTGTCTTTGGGTTGTGTATTACAAAGTTCAAGAAACTCACCAGATGCTCTAGTTCATGTTTGCCCATTACATTTTCTGAATCAATAAACAATTTTTAATCGCCAGCTCCTGAAGAGGGCAGCACGTTCTAGATATTATTGAATTGTAAGCTAAAACATGACAGTCCTGGCTTTACCGTACTGTAAGCAGGGATGTGGAGGAGGGGAGGGACATTTTGGATATTTTGTGTAGCCAGTTCCCATGATAAAATAAGCCAGGAAAGTTCTAAGCAGTTACAGACCAAGGTCAAAACTGTATTTGATTATTAAAAAGAACATTCAGATTAGGTTACCTGAAGCAATGTGTTTAGAAAGGGAACAACAAAATATCAGCAAGGACTACTTCCATGAGGAATGTGTTTTATCTTTAACACTGTAGATAACTTTTCCTATTGGCAGTGCATTGACTGTCAAAACTACTAAAGGGGTTAGATTTAATTATCTCACTTCTTGCACATTTCATCTCAATTGCTATGGCAACATTCAGTTGCCTCAGCAGCAATGCTCACTTTAATCAGATGTTTCCTCACTCATTTCTCTGTGCACCACAGCAATGTAGTCAAATTTACAGCCAAACCCTGATGCCTCTGATAACACCTCTTTGGAATTAATGGTTAGGTTTCCCCCACATACACACCCACCCACCCCCCCAAATACTTGCAGAGAGTTTAGTGCCCTGACAACCAAGGCTGTAAGAGATGAATAGTGTGTATACTTTAACTCCTTTCTACATCATCGATTTTATGCTGTTTCTCCCACCACTCCCTCTTTACAAGCTTCCACTTATTTAATAACCCAACCCAGCAAGCTATGGGCAGGTATTCTGGTTTCTGCAAGAACTCTATTTAAGGGTTGAGAACAGGAAACACAATATTAGCCATACAGTATGGTTCATTCCATTTCCACCCCTCCCCAAAAAGCTTTTTGTTTGATTACTCATCTCTTGATTAGATACTTCTTGGTGTATGTCATACCTCTTTAAACTCTCAGACTGAGAAATCGGGGACAAAGGCTAAAACAAAAATAATTAGTGGCAATGAACCAATACCAGGAACTACATTTTGAAAGACTGACAGTATCAAGAGACAGGAAAAGAAAAATGCACATAGGACTTAGTAAATTTTGATTATAGAAATGTTTAGCATTTTAGAAGTAGAAAAAACATCTGGGTCGAAAATATGCAAACATCCAGGTAAATTGGGAATAGCACCTAATAATGCCTAGCTTCTATGGTGAAGAGCAAATTAAAAATATATTACATGTATTCAATTAGATTATAGTAGAGACAGACAGATATGAGAGGTATGGTGGGCGCAGGGCATTAAAACATGACATATTTCCACATATTATGCATTAAAATATCCATTTGTTGTTTTGCTCTTTTAAATAAAAGCCAGTGCAGTAAGTACTATAATCTCCACATTGTCCTTGAGCTGTGGTTTTCCTCATAGTTGTAAACCTGCTAAAAGGACAGTAGTGTCACAGCATATTTTCAGTGTCTACCAGACATTGTCTAGTACTCCATTAATGAAAGCAATTTAGGTTGCTCTGTCGCCAGGGTGGTTTTCCGAAACAGAACCCACAAACTAAAGTCCCAGTCCTACAAACCCTTACTTACAGGAATAGTCAATGGGATTTCTCATACAAATAAGGACACTATTCATGTTCAAAAGGGCTTGCAGGAACGGGCCCCAAGAGCCTATTTCCCTGTCACATTTATTACAGTACATACACATGAGTTTTCAGTGAGTATCCAAACAGCATTTAAGCTTTAGGGAAAGGAAAGATCATTTAAAGTTCAGTTTTGCAATCTTGTACTAAAACTGAAGTGCAAAAGTACTTATGCCTAAAAAAATCTAATACCCACACACTCATTTACAATAATCACGTTTGCAATATAACTTGCTTCACTTATAGAATTCATATGAAAAGTGATTCCTGTGACTTCCATGGAGCTATGCTGATTTCCAGCAGGTGAGGATCTGCCCTATAATCTTTATATTATTATTATTTTTATAATGCTATAAGTATCCATTATCCCTTCAATTAGGGAACTTGTGCCAAACAAATAACTATTCCTTGCTCTCCTTAGTTTATAAACTATAGAAGTGGTTCTCAAACTTCATTGCACTACGACTGCCTGCTGACAACAAAAATTACTACCTGATCACAAGAGGGGAGATCAAAGCCTGAACCCACCTGAGCCCCATCGCCCCAGGCAGCAGGGCCAAAGCTGAAGCCCAAGGGCTTCAGTCCTGGGTCGGGGGGAGGCTGTAACCTGAGCCCTGCCACCCAGGGATAGCTCAGTGGTTTGAGCATTGGCCTGCTAAACTCAGGGTTGTGAGTTCAATCATTTAGGGATCTGGGGCAAAAATCTGTCTGGGGATTGGTCCTGCTTTGAGCAGGGGGTTGGACTAGATGACCTCCTGAGGTCCCTTCCAACCCTGATATTCTATGATTCTATGAAGCCCTCAGGTTTGGGCTTCAGTCCTGGGCCTCAGCAAGTCTAATAGCAACCCCATTAAAATGGGGTTGTGACCCACTTTGGGGTCCCAACCCACAGCTTGAGAACTGCTGAACTAGAGGTACGAGTAGGTAAAACACGTTACAGAGCAAACACATAGCACTGATTGGTCATGAGGGAGTGCTTCATAGAACAGGTGGGAGTTTAGAAGTTGGTTGGAGAAGGAAGGAACTTGGCTTTCATTCATAGTGGACTCAAAAAAGGCATTAAATGCAAAGGAATGATTGGGAACGAAAGTTGGACAAAATGCAGGGAAATCAGAAAGGAGATGTGGAAAGGGACAGAGTTAAGATCAGTTTGTTATCTCAACATGTAATTGGCAACATTCCTATAGTCTCACTTCATTACTATAATCAGTATTGTTCTCTTTTGCATTATTGAATACTTCTGAAAATGTTTCTCTGAACATCACTGTAAAAAACAACAAAAATTAATATGAAAAAGTGATTGGGAAATGTCTGACTATAATATGGAAAAAAGAGTGATTAATGTTATCATTTGCCTTCTATTGTCTTCATCTTCAAGCGCCTGGTATCTGTTTTCTAGCACAATTTCTAAACCCTTGTTGTGTCGTCATCTGTTCTAGATTGGTGATGTTATAATATGGGCAGCTCTGTTGTTTGGGTCTTTTTTTGTTCTTATTTTTATTCTCAATTTCGCTCCCACTATTCTGTTCCCGTCTCTGCCTTGTTCCTGCTATGTATATCCTCTAAAGTTGTCCATTTGTGCCAAATTGTAACATGATCAGTTTGGTTCTCTGTTCTGTGATCTGACAACCTCAAAGTTATTTTGTGAATTGTACAGTGCAGGAAAATAGTTCCTCAAATGACCAGGTCATGCCTTCCAGAAAAGTTAACAAACAGGTCACCATTTTTGTTCATTTCACTGCGGCCTTGTTTCCCTATATTTATTTCCCTGCCAGTGTTATTGCTCCCCATTTTAGCATTCATGTCTCCAATTACGAGGAGGACGTGTTTTTTTGGGACCTTTTCTACTGTGCTCTGTAGCTGTTTATAGAAGTTTTCTTTTTCCTCTTGGCTAGCTTGATTTGTTAGACCATAACATTGCATAATGAACATGGCAAACTCTGACGTGTTTAATTCTACTGATGTGAGTAATCTCATTGAACTCAATGCTGAACTAACTGGGACTACTCATGTGAGTAAAGTTAAACACATACATAAGTGTTTCCTTTTTTATTATTATTTGCATTTTCTCTGTGTGACCATGTGAAAGACCAACACAAACATTAGGAGAAATTTGCTAACTATACAAGGGAGTCAGGGAAAATGATATACACAGGGTGCTGTCAACTGCTCAAAGTTATTTTCTCTGCACAATCATTTATAATAATCCTAGGTTGTACTTGTAATAATAGTAAGTAATTAATAGTAAGTAATAGAAGTGTAATTTTAAAGTTCAGAGTGTCCTTTTAATAGAGAATGATAGCCTATTAATAGAATTTTTAAACCATAGCATGGAATTCAATAGCAGCATATAATTCTCTATATGTTGGTTGGAGTGATTTCTGTAGGCTTCTACAGAATCCCATTAGTTTTACTCAAATTCATTTTTATAGGTTAACCTTTATGGAAAGATCCAACAGATTTTCTATTTTCACTGTTTTACACATATAGTGACCACAAACTATTTCTCCCCCAAACCTTAAAAGAATCAAGGGATAGAGCCTAACCATTTAATGGTGAGGAGGCAGTTGTTAGGAGCTCCTACTTGGTTATATATTTATAAAATTTATACATGCTTTTATTATAGCACTACCACTCCCTAAAGGGATTATTAAATTGTTAGACAAATTAAAATTAAACAAGAGGTAAAGGTGCACTTGAACTGAAAACTGTTGAAAAATGCCTACAGGCAAGAACAAAAGCAGCAGGAATTTTTCCAACCACATGTCTCCATGAACTCCTTGGAGCCTACTGTCTCTGCTCCCACTTATGCAGCAGATGTGATTTGAGAAATGCTCACACAGGTGTTGTGAATGCCAAGCAAAATGACATGTGCAACTCTGTCTCCCTTCAAGACAAAAACTGAAGGGAATCCCTGTTAAACAAGCTAAGCTGGAGACTGAGTGAGGAAAAAAAAAAAAAGCACAGAAAATGTATGAACAGTGGAGAACTTTCCCCTGATCAGAAACCTAGCAAAAGGCAGACTAATCACATAGCGACATCCAGAATATCTGGAGAATCAGATGTGAGTCCAAGTAGGATATTACTGATCTCAGGTGATAAAGAAAAATCAGATAAGAAGTCTAATACTGATAGAACTATCCTAAAACTAACTGTAAAAGATCCCTTTACATTGAAAGACATTGACAGATTCCAGTAAAGCAGTGGTCCCCAAACTTTTCACGTCACATCCCCCCGACCCCTGTTTGTGACCGCCCTGGGAACTGGGGCTGGGAGCCGGGCAGCGGTGGAAGACAGGGTTAAGGGAGTCGAGGCTGGGGCCGCAGCTGGGGGCGGGGCTGGAGCCAGGAGTGGAGCTGCAAATGGGGGCTGAGACTGGGCCTTGAGTGGAGCCATGGTTGGTAGCCAAGACTGGGGGCAGGGCTGGGGTAGCAGCTGGGGGCCGAAACTAGAGGCAGCTTCGGGCTGGGTAGCTGGGAGGCTGGCCCGGGCCCTGCTGCGCGCCCGCCCCACCCCCCAAATGTCTCTCCACACCCCACAGTTTGGGGATGACTGCAGTAAAGGGACCTAACAGGAATATGCAGTTGCTGATCAAAGGAAATTCAAGAGAATATTACATGCATTGTGCAAAATCAGGGATACTGAGATGAAATATTCAACCAGCAATTCATCCAGTAAAATGGGTGTTCACTAATATGCATTGACATGTGTAAATTTGGGTTTTTGCAAATGAAGTGTTATACTAATGCAAGAGATTGCAGCCACACATTTTGTGGGTGAGCTTGCTGACAATAAGATGATAGATAATTTGGCCTTGAATGTAACTTCCCCTGATCCAAACTTAGTCACCATGGCTAGGCTGAAAGATTGCTGTGTAAATAAAAATGTTTTTTTGCAAGAGAGAGAGGTACAGGGGATGGGAAAAGAGGAGGCCTGATAGCTCAGGGCACTTGAAATGGAATACAGGGTCTTTCATCTCTAGGTTACTAATTCAGTGTTCTCAGATTAGTACTGACCAAACATTGTGAACATATAACAGGCACCCTTTCTGGTGGTTTTAGGAATGCCTAAGGTCAAGAAAGAGATGAATATGGAGACAGATATATTTTCACTTCTAGTAATCTCTCTATATCAAGGAGGCAGCACTAGGGAAACTTGCACTGCCAGTCACTGCTGTCATCTACAGACAGAGGACTTACGGCTGCATCTTTCAGTAGCTCTGTAACCGCATAAAGTTTGTATTGGCTAAGGACTTGATCCTACCCTCACTTACCTCTGTTTTACACTAATATAACTCTGTTAGAATTGGAGGTACTCCTAATTTGCACTGGGATAATATGAAACTCAGCCCCCAAATTTTACATATTGGGAAACTTTATATAGTTGAAGACGACTTTCTGCAGCCCAGCTGCTCAATAATGAAACAAAAAGCGCCAATTCAAAGACAAGGAAAATGAAAACAAAGGGAATATTAATGCATGAATCAAAGGTCATATACACCATATTGTGATGTGACTTTCTACTGATAGAAATAGAAATTAATTAGTCTATTACTTTGAATTTATGTATGCTTTGGCTCAAAGATCTATTCTTATACTCAAATTGTTGTACCATCCTATTTGTAGGTAGCAGTAGCTGGACACTCATACACTTTGTTGCCATCTGGAAATGAACGCACCTTGTTATATAAGAATCGATCCTTTCCTGAGAACAGAGCACTATGAAACATCATTACTCCTAACAATAGCATCGAAGATATTTATCCTTAAAGTGCATTGCTACTCTCAAAAGTGGCTTTTTGTTCAGTAGGTACACTCTCTGGACCTGATCCATATCCCACTGAAGTTAATGGAAAGGCTCCCACTCACTTCTGGATCAGGCCCTTCCATATACAGTACAGCTGTGTAATACCTAATTTTCTGGCTCACTAGTCAAACTGAAAATATTGCAGGGTTGGAGGGGTGAAGGAGTTTCTCAAGTAAACCGAAAACAAACATTTTTTTTTTGCTTTGAACAAAATGTTTCATTTAATTTGTGGTTTTAAAACCTTACTTAAAAATAAAATTGAAGGACAATTTGAAACAAAAAAAGTAATTTCAAATAAAAAGACCAAAATGTTTAATTTCAAAATGTCTAAAAGAAACACAGATTTTTCCCCCTGAATGTTTTGTTCTTGTTTTATTTTGACCCCTGAAAAAAATGTTTCAGCTGAAAAATTTTGCCCGGCTCTAGTATTGAGATTTCACTTCAGTGAAAAACGTTTGTACTTCCATCAGCCACAGCTCTGATGGAGTAAGTTGCATTCTCTTCCAGTTTGTGCATCATCCACTATAGCAATGAAGCCATTTATACATCCTTGTTGTGTTCAAATTCTGCCCTTGGTTACAACCGTTCAACCCCACTGAAAGCACTAGAATTGTACACGTGTAACTGAGGACAGCATTCGGCCTGCAGACTCTTTATTAATTAAGGGGATGCATAAGACAGAAAGAGTCCAGCTTAGCCTTTTAGAACCCAGGTTGAGTTTACAGCACTAGCAGTTTGAAGCAGTAAAGCAGTTTTTTAGTAGTAAACTGAGCAAATTTGATATGGAAATCATCGAGCTACAATGCATGTAGAACTCTGTTCGGTCATTCTCACAAAGTCACCTTTTCAGAGCAGACCTGCACTAAAATGATTCCTTTTTTGAAACAATTCAATTGTTTGATTATTTTTGTCTTATTCCCTATGAGTGGACCATAATAAAAAGCATCAGAGCGGTAGCCGTGTTAGTCTGTATCCACAAAAACAACGAGGAATCCTGTGGCACCTTAAAGACTAACAGATTTATTTGGGCATAAGCTTTTGTGGGTAAAAAACCCACTTCTTCAGCTGCATGGAGTGAAAATTATAGCTACACCTGGTGGCTGAGCTTTGTGACTTTGTCCTTACCCACAACCATTTCAGATTTGGGGCAACTTATACCTTCAAGTCAGAGGCACTGCTATGGGTACCCGCATGGCCCCACAGTATGCCAACATTTTTATGGCTGACTTAGAACAACGCTTCCTCAGCTCTCGTCCCCTAGTGCCCCTCCTCTACTTGCACTACGTTGATGACATCTTCATCATATGGACCCACGGAAAGGAGGCCCTTGAAGAATTCCACCTTGATTTCAACAATTTCTACCCTATCATCAACCTCAGCCTGGACCAGTCCACACAAGAGATCCACTTCCTGGACACTACAGTGCAAATAAGTGACTGTCACATAAACACCACCCTATACCAGAAATCTACTGACCGCTATACATGCCTCCAGCTTCCATCCAGGACACATCAGATGATCCATTGCCTACAGCCAAGGCCTAAGATACAACCGCATTTGCTCCAAACCCTCAGACAAAGACAAACACCTACAAGATCTTTATTAAGCATTCTTAAAACTACTATACCCACCTGGGAAAGTGAGGAAACAGATTGACAGAGCG
Source organism: Trachemys scripta elegans (assembly GCF_013100865.1). Lineage (NCBI taxonomy): Eukaryota > Metazoa > Chordata > Testudines > Emydidae > Trachemys > Trachemys scripta. The sequence continues at coordinate 82,257,151 of NC_048305.1, forward strand.
AAATGGGTACTCAGAAGTCACCTACTACAGGACAGGCCCAACAAGGAAAATAACAAAACACCACTGGCCATCACGTACAGCCCCCAGCTAAAACCTCTCCAGCACATCAACAACGATCTACAACCTATCCTGGAAAATGATCCCTCACTCTCACGGACCTTGGGAGGCAGGCCAGTCCTCGCTTACAGACAGCCCCTCACCAACCTGAAGCAAATACTCACCACACCACAGAAACACTAACCCAGGAACCAATCCCTGTAACAAACCCCGTTGCCTACTCTGTCCCCATATCTACTCTAGCGACACCATCAGAGGACCCAACCACATCAGCCACACCATCAGTGGCTCATTCACCTGCACATCTACTAATGTGATATATGCCATCAGGTGCCAGCAATGCCCCTCTGCCATGTACATTGGCCAGACCATACAGTCTCTACGTAAAAGAATAAACAGACACAAATCAGACATCAGGAATGGTAACATACAAAAGCCAGTAGGAGAACACTTCAATCTCCCTGGACATTCAATAACAGATTTAAAAGTAGTCATCCTTCAACCAAAAAACTTTAAAAACAGACTTCAAAGAGAAACTGCAGAGTTACAATTCATTTGCAAACTTAACACCATTAATTTGGGCTTGAATAGGGACCGGGAGTGGCTGGCTCACTACAAAAGCAATTTTCTCTCTCTTGGTATTGACACCTCCTCATCAATTTTTGGGAGTGGACCACATCCACCCTGACTGAATTGGCCTTGTCAACACTGGTTCTCCACTTGTAAGGTAACTCCCTTCTTTTCATGTGCCATTATATCTACTCCTGTATCTGTAATTTTCACTCCATGCATCTGAAGAAGTGGGGTTTTTTTTACCCACGAAAGCTTATACCCAAATAAATCTGTTAGTCTTTAAGGTGCCACTAGACCCCTCATTGTTTTTATAATACAAAAAAATATTTTTTTTTTGCATATCCACATAATATACTCTAGTTGTATTCCATTTCTATTGTTTTCTTTTGCTACATTTGATGTGTGCTGTGGGTGATGTCTTGCTTTTATATTCAACTAAAAATACATAAATTAGCTGAAAGGGTGCTGGGATTTTGAAAGGAACCTAAGGAAGTTAGGTGCCCAGTTCTCATTGAAATTCCATGGGAGACAAGCATCTAATTTCCTTAGGCTCTTTTGGAATCCCAGCCTATGTATATAACCGAATTTCTCAGCATTTATTTATCCATGAATCTTAATGAAAAATCTATCTGATCAAGCACCCCATACAAAGTAATGGGCTTTGTATTTTCCTGAACAGTTTTTAGGTGTAGTATCTGTGACTCTTTTTCCTTTCCTATGTGTGCCCTGCTCTGTATCACCTACTCCCCCCTTCCTTTAAGCTTTCATTACAACCTAATGGACTTAGCAGCAACTGGGGTCATGGTGATCAATGACTTAGTTTGTTGAGCTTTCAGTCATTGATCACCCTGAACAGATTCATCTTTGGCATACCATTGCGAGCAGCTGCCTCTATTTAGTCTGCCAGCTTTCTGTCACCTCAAGGATTCAGTGAAGTTCAGAGACAGTGTGAGAAGGTTATATAATTCTGTCCAGAGATCACTTCTTTGACTTTTTCCAATTTCAAAGTCCCATAACATTCTTTTGCCTACCGGTTGGGCGGTATTCCCACCTGAGAACTCCAGTATATAACATACCATAACACAAAAGTATGTGTGTGTGTGTGTATGTGTGTATATGTGTATACATATATAACTCCCTTGCCTTGAACAGAGTATCAAGTGTATGCTCTCATTTCTTTTATGAAAAGCATTACATAGTACAGAGGGGACACCACAGCCGGGTGTGTGTGTGTGTGTGTGTGTGTGTGTGTGTGTGTGTGTGTGTGTAAAAATGTCTGATATTATTACATGTACTGTCTGTCTTCTCACGTCTTTAAATATTATGTGCCCAATTTGTAAGACTAAAAAGTAACTTTAAAATCTTGGATAAAAATATTCACAATTTACCATCTTTACTCAGAAACTCGAGTACATTTCACCAACTCAGTAAAAGGACACTGGGATCTTGAAAATGGCTCTCTCATCCAAACATTTTTAGATTTCTATAACTGCAAGAGATTAGACAATTTTTCTTTTCTTTTGCTTCCTTACTTAGTGCATTCCAGGACTTTGTGAGTAGTAAGTCTCACAGGTTTGCATCTCCAACTCATCTCTGCAAGACAGTGTTGACTGGAAACAGTATCAGTAAAGCTGAAACTGAACATAAAGAGGCAGTAGACAGGAGTGTGCAGCACAGATGAAAATCACCCCTATTCACAGGGCAAGCACAAACCCAATGCACTACCTAAGCCCTATTTTGAGTGCTTAAATAGAATTTAAATGGCACACAGATTTCAGGCTGGCCTTTTCAGCAGTGAATTTCATCCAGTGAAAGGGGAAAAGTGTGTCTGTGAATGTTTTGTGTGTGTGTGCAGGACCGGCTTCAGGGTTTTTGCCATCCCAAGTGGCACACAAAAAAAAAAAAAAAAAAAGCCACGATCGCGATCTGTGGCAGCAATTCAGCGGGAGGTCCTTCGCTCCGAGCCAGAGTGAGGGACCGTCCGCCGAATTCCCGCTGAATAGCTGGACGTGCCGCCCCTCTCCAGAGGGGCCGCCCCAAGCACCTCTTGGCAAGCTGGTGCCTGGAGCCGGCCCTGTGTGTGTGGGGGGGGTGGGGGTTCCTCAGGTCTTCTGAAAAGAAACCTTCTAAATATCAATGGTCGAACAGAAAAATCCTAAACCTTCTATATATTTAGAAAATCAATGTAATATTCAAAGGATTGGGACTGAGGTGGGGGTGGGAATTGGTCGATTTAAAAAAAAAATCAGATGGATAGCATCCTTTTAACAACTTCAAAGATCTAAGAAATCTTGGCAAATGATGTGAGGCTATTTCTTTAACACCTATCCAATGAGGTGTGTGCAACTCCAAAATGGATTAGAATGGTCAGGAAATGGAGTCATGCATGTCATCTTCCGTTGTACAAAAAGGAGCTCCAGTGTTTGGAAGCACCTGCAGAATTCAGCAATAATCAAACTGCATAAATCAAGTGGGTCTGCAAGATTGTTCGCCATTTGAAAATACAACAACACTGAAACAGAAATAAAGGGCCTGATTCTCCATTACACTGCTCCTTGTGTGATCAGTTACACGAATGCAAAGTGAGTGTAAAATTCTACCTCATAAGAATGGCAGGTTTTACAGCAGCTTTTCACTCATTTTGCACATGAACAAAGACAATGAAGAACCAGCCATATTTTTGTTAATTCCCTACCTGTGTTACTTATAACCCTGAAATACTTAAAGTTAAAAAACTTTAACATATGCTGCTAATATATTTTTTTCTTTGAAGTCAGCTTGGACCAGAGAACGGATGAGTCAGTTTTGTTTTCTGGGTACTTAAACTCTTTCATGGTACAATGTGAGTCATATGGTCATACGTATTTGCATTCATAAAACCGCAAAGGAAAGTTTAAATTAAGAAAATCATTTTAACTGAAATTAAAATTCATGAAAACATTTCTAGCTGTGTTAGGTTTGATAAAGCCCCTTTACAACACAATCTGTCATTTGCACTAAAACTAATTTGACATCGTCACTGTAAATCAGAGCTCTATATCTGAGCTCTTGTACTGCTTGTGAGATAGTCTATGACATATTAAACAAACATCCACCAAGGGTATATCAGCGGAGACTACACCAGTGCATAACTATGTCACTGTAACTATGGCGGCATAACCCTGGGTGTTAGGTTGGCATAGCTAGGTCAGTCAGTAGTCTGGATTTTTCACCCACCTGACCTACATAGCTAGGTCAATCTAACTTTTAAGTGTACACCACCCGTACTCTAAGGCCAGGTCTACACTAACCCCCTAATTCGAACTAAGGTACACAACTTCAGCTACGTGAATAACATAGCTGAAGTTCGAAGTACCTTAGTTCGAACTTACCTCGGTCCACACGCGGCAGGCAGGCTCCCCCGTCGACTCCGCGGTACTCCTCTCGTCTAGCTGGAGTACCGCAGTCGACGGCGAGCACTTCTGGGTTCGACTTATCTCGTCCAGACAAGGCGCGATAAGTTGAACCCAGAAGTTCGATCGCTCGCCGCCGAACTACCGGGTAAGTGTAGACCTACCCTCAGACTTGTATTCAAATGAGTTTTGCTGAGTCCAAAATGGCCAAGAAACTCTTTAATTATAATTAAAAGTAGGAGAATTTGGGAGTACTCAGTATTGTGTTAACCCCTTGAGTTATGTCCATATCTGATTGCTACAAGCATCTTTGTCTAAACTTTATTTGGAGTATTCAACAAAGCAAGGCAATCCAGAAAGTTTGCAGATAAAGCTGAGCTCCAGCCAATCCCAGAGGGTTGTTTGGCTTTTAGAAGAAAAAAAGAAGAAGTTTGTTTATATACTTTTCAATGAAGTTTTTTGCTCATAGACATAAAACCACTGGCAACACCGGGGGTGCTCTGACATCTGATTAACCAAGACCCTTTGATACTTTAAAAATTGATACTTTGACTTTTTCCGTTTACTTATGCTTAGCACAGCTGTTGCTAACTGCTTTTCTAAAGTACCATTGTTTTTTTTAGTGAGCGTATAACACTATGTACATTTGCATTATGTTTTATTGTATTGCATATTTTCAGCATCATTTCAGTCATCATGAGTCCATAATGTTATAAGGATATATCCTTTTTTTGTTTGATAAGTGACACAATATATGTTATGTCAACAGTGAAAACCCTTGGTGTAATTTTTTATCCCTATTTTCCCTTTAATAATCATAGCGCATCATTACATATCAATACCTCAGCAATTTTTTATTTCATGAACTTTCAACATTACATGGTCATCTCTCCCAGGATGACCCCAAACTGGTTATTTGCCTACAGAGAACTCACAATGGAGCTCTTTTTTTGAATAGCTTTCTACTAAGTAAATGTACTTGTTTTCATTGATTGAAAATGCCTGCACCAGGACACAAAGGCAGACTAAGAAGTCTTTTCGTATTTCATCTGTAATCAGGTCACTGCATTGACTCCTTGTATAACACTGAATAGATTTTAAGATTCTGTTATTAACATATAAGGTACTGTCAGTCCATGATATTACCACTTCCTATCTTATGGAATTGATTACATATTCTCTTTGTCTTTTATTCTGCCACTCTTTGTTTGCTATCTGTTCTGAGGGGTTTACCATAAGCTGAGAGCTATTGCCTTTAGGCAGCGTATAGCACTGTATCTGTGGAATTCTTTTCTTTTGGACAGTAGAAAAGCTGAAATGACTTACTTTTAAAAACCAAACCAAATTGTTGTCTTTTTAAATTGGATTATGATTAGCCCAGCTGTTATTTTAATTTATTGTTTTATTGCTTTTGCAAAGTGCTCTGGGATTTTTAAGAAGATGCTAGGTTTGCATTGGACTGTATTATTTAATCATTGCAGTTATCATTATCTTGGTCATTAAACTAAAAACCATCTGTAGTGTTTCTCAAATAATGTTTATCAAAATTTAAGGGTAAATATTATTAATAATTATGGCAACCTGGAAAGCGTAATTTAACCATAAATAAAATAAGGAAAACATAATATGAAATCCCATATCCCACTCAAATAAAATCTAACAAACTGCATTTACAACTAAGATATCTACGGCTGGATCCTGCATTTTTTCCACACCCCAAACTCCTCAGGAATGCAAGATCCTAGAGTACCTTTTTAGAGAGTAAAACCAGAGATTTAGGGCAATATGTCAGCTAGTGCTTTTGATATGGATCTCACATTAAGTTGACCTTTACTGGTGAAAAGAAGTATTACCTGTAACCAGCTGCTAAGCCTGCTTTGACCTGTCGCAAGTCCCAAGGCTATGCAGGTGCAATATACTGTTTTCATCCTTGTCTGCGGCAATTCTCACAATCAATGTAATCTACTTGCATATTTCCAGCAGTGAGGGAGGCCAGGTTATTAAGAGGTAAGAGGGAAGAACTGAGAGGTAGGAGCATCCTGGTTCTAATCCTGATTGAGTCACTGAAGGAATGTGTGCCCTTGGGTAAGTTACTTGCCCTCCTTATACTATCAGCCAGCTCAGAGGAGTGCTGGGTGTGACGTTGTACAGTCTATATGGTTTTATAAAAACATGATAATAAATGAATATAATGTAACTGGGATAGTTTTAGAAAAATATGGTAATAAGTGAATATAACATAACTGGGATATGCTTCATGCAAAAGGTCTCTTGTAAGGTATCATTACAAAGCTTATAATCTACTGAGTATGATCATCTGCTTTGTATAAATGTACCACTCTTGTATCTAAAACTAGAAATATAAAATGTAACTCTGAGGACCTATTGTAATTATGCAAAGTGTGGGCCATTAATGATGGTTTGGAATCTTGATGACTCCCATTAACAAGGACCATTGTCTGCAGATGGCTGTGTTTACCTGTGAGTCTTCCTGTATATGTGTGTGCTGGCAAGTGGGCAATGAAGTCTTGCAGTGACATGTGATCATGTCACCTGAACTGGAATCCATCTTTAACCTGGTGCTTTTCCAGTGAGGGGAGGTGGAAACCCAGAGGGACAAAGGGTTCCTGCCTTATGCAAAAGATATATAAAGGGGTGGAAGAGAACAAAGGAGAGAGAGGAGCCATCATGAAGAATCCCCTAGCTATCACCTAAGCTGGAACAAGAGCTGTATCAGGGGAAAGAATTGTGCCCAGGCCTGGAAAGTGTCCAGTCTGAGAAAAAACTTACTGAAGCATCTTTGAGGGTGAGATTATCTGTATTCAGTTTGATTAGGCATAGATTTGCGCATTTTATTTTATTTTGCTTGGTGACTTACTTTGTTCTGTCTGTTACTACTTGGAACCACTTAAATCCTATTTTCTGTATTTAATAAAATCACTGTTTATTTAGTAATTTATTCAGAGTATGTATTAATACTTGGGGGAGCAAACAACTGTGCATATCTCTCTATCAGTGTAATAGAGGGCGAACAATTTATGAGTTTGCCCTGCATAAAATGGATTTATTTGGGTTTAGACCCCATTGGGAGTTGAGCATCTGAGTGCTAGAGACAAGCACACTTCTGTGAGCTGTTTTCAGGTAAACTTGCAGCTTTGGGGCAAGTGATTCAGACCCTGGGTCTGTGTTGGAGGAGACAGGAGTGTCTGGCTCAGCAAGACAGGGTGCTGGAGTCCTGAGCTGGCAGGGAAAACAGGAGCAGGGGTAGTCTTTGCACATCGGGTGACCGCTCCCAAGGGGGTTTCTGTGATCCAACCCGTCACACTGGGTAAAATGCCCCCTTTGAAAACTAGGGATGCACCATCTGAACTGAGGTTTACTGAGTACATAGATTAAGGGGGACAAAAAAAAATCTTTTTAAAAGGTATGTGAAAAATGGTGTTAATGAGGCCAATCAGGGGTCTGGTTGGTAATGTATAAACTTAACATGTTTCAGAGAAAGAGTGGTAAAAATATGCTCAGACTGCTAAAAAGGACTATCACATAGTCAGATGCACTTATTTGGTACTTCAGTGATATCATACCCCCTTAGAAAAGAGTACATTTAATATGGGACAATCTTGGAAAATGCTTAAAACGTGGCACAGAAATAGGTGCTTTTGTTTATTTTTGAAGTTTGTAAAGTCAAGCTGTTTCTGGAAACAGCGTTGTAATGAAGTATTAAAATTGTTGGATGCGGTGGCACAATTAACAAATAATAATTGCCATTGGAGTCTGGCTGGTGATTGGCTGCCAATATTTTCACATGGGACTCCCACAAAAAATGTGCCCTTTTAGCCCGGGCTCAACCCAGAAGTGCAAAGAATATGGGTGAGGGACTGGAGAATCTATTTATGTCTCATTTACAGTGAAATCCCCCTAGTTCAAAGAGCCAGGGGGAAAAAAAAGCCTACACTCTTACAGTTCCTTTGTACTCCCTAAATCCCATATAAACTCTGAAAATAGGGTTTACAGAGGTCTCAAGCAATGCATAGTCCTTGTGCTAGCTCTTTGCACTGTAAATAAAACGGTCTCACTTCAGTACTACAAAAGAGGAAGGCAACATCACTCAAACAAACAAACATATTAAGTGCACTTGCTGAAAATATACTTTTCTCTTGAACAACGTGCTGAGCGTACCGGCAGTATAGCACAGGGCTCACCTCTTGTCATTTGAAAGGGGGTTTAAAACTCTTGTAGAAGGTTCCATCGTAACTTTCCCAGAAAATAATTTTTGAAAGTATCTGACCCTTGACAAAATGTTGTCAATTTCAAAGGCCAAAAATTTCCCCTTCCTCATTAGTGTTTTTGAGTCATAGGGGTAAGTTATCACGGACAGGGATGATATAGCAGTATGCAGGGATAGTATGCCTCCATCTGAGGCAGGGAAATCATCCCAAACCACATTTCAGTTTGTCTATAAAATTTTAACAAGGGCTTCCTCTGAGATCTGCAAGCCCTTTCTGAGATATCAGAGTTCTAGCCAAGCTCGACCAAGACTAGTCACCAAATCCTACAGTGAAATCAACCTAGGTATATCAATTTATACCAGATTAGGATTTGGTCCAAGGAGTCATCCATTTAGATTGTGATATAAATAATTTGTTACATTGGACTAGTAATAACTAGGGGCAGGGGACCTAAGGGGTGTTTTAGTACAGAACAGAAATGAATTTTGAAAGATGTGAAATGACTAGATATCTTTACCAATATTTGGAGAGGGGCCTTTTCTGAACTATATGCTAGAAAGCAGCTTTAAAAACCATCTAACGCAAAGGTTCTCAAACTTCTTCCCAGTGTGCAGACCACATCTTATTAAACATTGCTTTGTTGATCATCTCGTCCTCCCATCCGTGGCCATGTGACATCCCTGTGGGAACTAAATCAAATGTTTACATGACATGTGATATTTGGCAAGTATATAGGAAATGTAAATGAGTTAGTACAGTAAGTGGATATGTGTATAGGTGAAGCTGGAACTGAGAACAGCGAGCACAATGTGATGTGCCTTTTCTCCATGGACCAGCAGTGTTCCATGGAACAAAGTTTAGGGTTAGCTGATCTAAAGGTAACAGCAGTTTACTGTGAACAGAGCATCTAACTTCACACAAGTAAGGAAAGAATAAACAGTACTGAAAAATGACTGTGTTAAAGAAAATGAGTGCTTAGTAGCTAAGATGCTAATACTTATGGAAAAAAGGTGTATTTAATTAAACCACAAGAGATGGTACAGTGTGTAATTTTTCAGCTTACAATTTTTGAATTACTGTTATATGAACTGTGTTGCATGAAACAGAAAAGAATGTATCTTTTTTTCCCAACTGCCCCTCATTCATGATTGAGGAACTGCCCCTCATTCATCAACAGGGTGTCAAGACTTACCAGCTACATTCAGAAGCACATATGTTAAGTTCTGCCACGTATGTTCTATAGCACTTAAGTGAGTAATACTAATTGTAAATAGGAGGATCCTACTGTACAGTTATAAATTGTAGGATCCTTCTGCAGTGACTCCTTTGACCCAGCGAAGGACAATTAATGTTTCCTTTCTCTAGAAACGAGTGCTACAAAAAACAAAGAGCCAGAGCCTCAGCTGGCACAAATCAGCCCAGCTGCATTGACTTCAGTGGAATTGCATCCATTTACACCATATCAAAGGTACCACGTCAACTACTTTGCAGTGTCGGGACCAATCCTACACACCTCTATCACCTTCGAAAGCAGCTTTACCCAAGTGACCATGGCTGCAGATTTGGATTTGACTTTTTTGGTAGCACTCTTTTGAATGCTTCAAAATATTTGATTCTTCTCATGAGTGTGCTTTTCTACAGTTAGCCATTCCGTGACGTTGTTGATTTTCTAATGCTGCAGCAAAAAATTTGGCAGCCCTTTTGGTTCCTTCTCAATTTACTAGCACGGTGTCCTCATCAGCAATATTTGGAGCGACCCAGCCACAGGTTAACTGCTCCATTCATTCTTTCTTCCAGAAGTTAACAGCTATTCTAGAGCTCTAGGAGACAAAAGCCAAGCATGTATTTTACCTTAGCTAGAGGCTGCACTGGTATTTTATTTTATTTTTTAAATCTGAGCAAAAGAGTAATGGACCTTCCCACATCTACTTACAACAATATGAAGGTCAAAATTTGGTCCTAAACAGTAAATATATGACATTAAAAAACAGCATAAAGAAGATGACAATGTTTGCCAGCCATTACCACACAGTTACCAGAGATACTTCCCCTTCTTAATACAGAAGGAAATTGAGGTGATCTCAGAAAGCCCTGTCTGGTAATTGCTAACAAATGTTTATTTCTTTAATGGTAAAAGAAGGCTAGTAACAGCGTACTGTCCATAGTACTGTGGGGGCAATCTGTGCTCTCAGGGACACCACTATAAGTTAATTGAAGCTAACAGACTTTCACTGGATTGTCATTTTCTTACTAAGTGCAGAATGTGGCATATTTACTTTAGAAGTATTGACTAAAAGGCCTGATTCTGCAGGCAGACAAAAAACTGCCATTGAAGCTGCTATTGGAAATTCCAGATGAAAAATTTCCAGATGGTTTCTAATAGTACTAGTTGGTGACTAGAATTCTAGAACACACCAAAGGGTATATTGATCTACTGGTTCTTAAGGTTACTGGTCCTGCAGCAAAAATAAAAAGAGGCTGGCAGCAGACACCAACGGACACCCGACGAAGGGCCCACGACTGCATGGCTCACAGGCCTGCAGAGCTTCTAACTGCAGGTTAACTCTTGCTTCTCTGTTTTTATTGTTTGAAAAGAATTTGAATATCCCTGTTTGAAGAGGATTCAGTGAAGAATGGTGGTGCTGGATATAGCATCAGAGAGAAAGGAACAAAGAGCCTGAATATGAAAATGATGGGTGACCAGTGATAAGATGTAGACAAGGACAAGGACTGGAGCCTTGAAAACAAAGGATGAAGAATCCCACAATTATGTTTTCAGAAGAGGGAAGTAGCATAGGCCATCATCCCCTACAGGTAATTTTCAAGGGGTACTTTCCCTAAGGCAGAGTAGCTAGTTGTTGTTTTGTTGATAAAATTGCAGCCAATCTAAGCAAATCTTCCTAAGTCAGTATGTGCAAGTCTGCCTTCTGCAACAACCATAGAAATTCACTATTAAATGAAAAGGTTCAGTGAACAACTATGTGAGCCTAAACTGTGAACTGCCTAAATCTCTTATATATAGGTGGGGATTGTTCTCCAGATTTTATCTAGGGGAGGGCGGGGGGGAACAAACAAACAGGATGCACTACTCCATCCCCAAGACTTTTTTTAGAAGCGGATATTTAACCTGATTCTAAGGGAACATCTGTGTTCTGTCTGCCACCAATTTAAGTAAATGGGATTTTTGCTTAAGTAAAGAGTGAAGGAGCAGACTGGAATTCCCATGTAGTTACCAACCTGCATGACAAATCTAACACAAGATTAAAACTATTTTGAGATAACTACTACGAGTCCAGTGAAATGACACAGAAGGAAATAAAGGAACTTTGTTTTATTTCCTACATGTGGTATCCTCAAAGTGCAATGCAAAACTGATTAATATTATTAAATCTTTTTATTGACAGGGTTAATAAAACTCAAATGGTGGTGCAGTGTTTCACAGATACTCAATAATGAAAATTCAAGTGCTCATTTCTCTAAGCCTTTTGTGCCCCTTTCCCTGGCTAACCCCAGATAATTGTTTTTTTGGCTAATTTCTGAGGCTGTTTAATAATACCTCCTGCCAGACATCTCATGTAAACTCAGCAAGAGGAAGCATCCTGAGTAATAGAAAAGACTTCTGCTCATTTTAAAGCTCAAATTCATACTTTTCTGAACAAAAGAGATCCCTGCTGTTTGAGTTTGGCAACTGCCAGGCCAACTGCATTGGGGAAGATTGGATTAGGAGGGGCAGCTTACTGTGCAGTAAAGTCTCCACTCTCCAGCAGGATTTTTATGTAAATTCCATTACAGTTCATGTGTTTGGAGATAATGAAATGGATACAAAACACACCAAGGTTTCCAGGTCAGCAAAATAATGAACAGGCAGAAAGCTGATTTAATAATTCTTTTTTTAACATTTGGTCCCTTACATGAATAGGATTGGTATTTGTACAGTGTATCTCCCTCACATGGAGTTTGCTTTAATACCTCTGTCTAAAAGCTCATGTCTCAAGAGGATGTGAGTGACGTGTGAACATCAGCTATCAAGAGTTTTTCACAGTTTAAACTCCAGAAAGCTGTATCATTTGCCACATGCTAGATTGAAGAAATGATATCAACACTCGCCAAAGATATCACCAGATCTTCATGGAAAAAATAATACATTCATTCAACAGCTTAATGTTAGTGTCTGGTAAATATAGCAATGTAATTAACCAGCTTCATATGAGAAGGGTATAGATTTGTAAATTTTAAGGCCAGAAGGTACCAGTAAGCTCATTCTAGTCCAGGGATTCCCAAACTCAGTTCGCGGCTTGTTCAGGGTAAGCCCCTGGTGGGCCACGAGATGCTTTGTTTACCTGAGCGTCCACAGGTATAGCCATTCGCAGCTCCCAATGGCTGCGGTTCACCTTTCACGGCCAATGGGAGGTGCGGGAAGCGTCTTGTGGTCCAACAGGGGCTTACCCTGAAAAAACCCCGAACCAAGTTTGGGAACCCCTGTTCTAGTCTGACCTTCTGTATAACATAGGGCATATAATCTCACCCACTAATAACTGAATGAGCCTAGTAATTTGTGGCTGAATTTGAGAATGGATAAATCTCTTGATATTTCTAGTATCAGGGGGTAGCCGTGTTAGTCTGTATCTACAAAAACAACAAAGAGTCTGGTGGCATCTTAAAGACTAACAGATTTATTTGGGCATAAGCTTTCGTGAGTAAAAACCTCACTTCTTCGGGTGCAATAAAGCTTATGCCCAAATAAATCTGTTAGTCTTTAAGGTGCCACCAGACTCTTTGTTGTTTTTGATATTTCTACATACTTCTGAGTGCCCCCATTGATTGCAAAGTTTTTTTGATTTATAAAGGATTATTTTTAAAAAGAGAAATACTCTCATGATATCTGATCCTACTTCCCTTCCATTTAAGTTGATGGCAGAACTCCATGGGTGAAATCCTGGATCCATGAAAGTCAAAGGCAAATTTCCCCAGTTAGTTCAGTAGAGTTAGGATTTCACCCCTTGAGTTCAGTGGAAGCAGGACCAGCCATCAGCCCTAGTTTTAGAAGGATCCCTTCTTTCTTAGAGGTGACCTTCACCCTTTGCAGAGGGTCAGCACAAAGCCTGCATACAGCTTAAGTCCTGATTAAGCCCTTGTGTTAGCAGTCTTCCAAGGGGTGAATCTGACCCATAATGAACCATAGCCTTGGTTTCACTTCTAAGCCAATTGAAGTCAATGGGAGTACTGTCTGGCAATGAAATTCAAGACAACCTGTACTGTTAAAATCCATGGTGCCCTCAGTCTGCAAGTGCAACTTCCAATAATATCAACTATGGTTCACTGTTTAGTTAGAGGACAGTATCTGGTCTTAAGGGCTAGCAATCCTGTAATATACCAATTCTCTAAGCTACAGAAATAGAAAGTAACAAAAAGTTCAGAAGTGAAATGAATTACAGAACACAAGAATATGTACGTCTAAAATATTCAGAGCCTTAGAGTAGCAGCGGCAGCCGGGGGCTCTGGCAGCAGTTTAAAGGGCCCGGGGCAATAGCGGCGGCCGAGCCCTGGGTCCTTTAAACTGCTGCTGGAGCCCCCAGCTGCCGCTGCTACCCCGGCAGGAGAGGGGGAGGGCACTTATCAGTACAGGGCGGGCTGGTGCTGACTCTGACCCCCGATCCCCGCCCCTTTCGCCCGAGGCCCTGCCCCTTCTGGGGGCCAGAGCCGGCCCCAACCCAACCCCGTACCGGTAAGTCCCTATTTCTACTTTCACCCCTGTATAAAACTGTCTACAGCTGGTCATTGTTTCAGTGTTACATCAGAACCACACAACCCTCCTGCAATATACTTCAAATATTCTGTTGTTTTCCCTCAGTGAGTGATTTATAACATTTCACAACAAGGCAAGTGTCACATCCATTAAACGTTAATACTGAATTATAGTTTTCGAAATCTTCCTTAGCCCCTTTATAGTGATGTGGCTGACTTGTATTTTGGAATAAGGAAAGCAAATTTTTGCTCTATTTCAATTATTTACTCAGCACTACTCTCTTTGGAGCTCAGCTAGGACACACTGCAAAATTCTGTGGAATTTCTCCCATCCCCACTACATTTTGCAAATATTTTGGGGAAACTGGCTGGAAAATAACCAGCCAGTTATTTTGTTTGTTTGTTTTAAAGCAAGTTCACAGAAAACACATAATAATATGAACAAAGTACAGAAATAATTCCAGTGAAGTCAGTGGAACTATTTAATGCTTTAAAATTAAGCATGTATTTTGCTGGATTGGGCTAGAATTCTCAGCACCTTGCAGGATCAAGTCCACAAACCCCTCTCCATGCTAATCAGTAGCCATATGTGGGTGCTTGGCAGGTGGATACACACACAACCACAGATCCACTAGCAATGTCTCCGTCTGCAAAACACCCCTGCATGCTACTGTACCTTGAGTCCATATGAAGCACAGATTTGTAGCATGCAGGAGATGTGGACTTTCTGTGTGCGCTGAGTCCTGTACAAAACCTCACTCATCCTGTTGCCTTTAGGGTAATACATGCCTATGCTGTTATGGGCAGGATTAAGGCCTAAATGTTTTCAGGACAGTTATCCCTCAATTCATAAAACTAAGCAATAATTCTATAGAGCATCAGTAACTTGTATCATTAACGCACTACAATCTAAGTAGTATACTCAATGCCCTCTGTAAGTAATGCATATACAGTCTACATATAGTCAGCTTTGTAACCTGATATAGCCATTATATTTCAAATATGAAAAGAAGCCTCCTCTAAATAAACAATATGAAAGAGAAGACATAGAAAGCACCATCCCTACATGTGTGTTAGATAATAAAAAGCATTCCTCTACGTGTACATGAGGAAATTAACAACATTCCCACATATTCATTCAAGGCAGTGAACATGCTGTGCTGGATGCACATATGCATTAGGGAAACAAAATTGCTTTAAATAATCAAAAAACACAAAGGAACGTTTTTCTATGCGACTGAAAATAACCCTAACAACCAACCAACCAACCCAAAACCCCCCAGCAAATAAACACACACATAGCAGAAGTTCATATATAGGCCTCTCTTATTGTGCATGGATGTATATAAAAATAACTTTTATGAATAAGTGTATACAATCTTTTTCTCTGAATTCTGACTATAGTTCAAGGAGATCGAGAGAGGGACATCAACATGATTAAAGGTATTCCATACAAGGAGATGTTAAAAACTCTGGACTATTTAGCCTGGAAAGGAGAAGGATAACAGCAAATGTGTCTGCTATGTATAAATTAATGAAAGATAAAGAGAGGGCCTCTTGGGTTCTCCTTTTACACATTTTATGAGTAAAAGAACTCTCAATGAAATTAAGTAGCAACAACTTTAACACCTAATACTATTTTATTACCAACTTATAATAAATCAGTGAAACCCTCTGCTTCAGGAAACTGTTGAGGTAAATGTCTTAAAAACATGATTAGACACATATGAAGAACAATATCTATGGATACACACAAGCTAGGATAAAATTACTATGGCGATCTCAGGCCATAATCTGACAACCAGTTGAGGCCAGAAAGATATAATCCCCAAAGTATAGTATTACACAGGTTATGGTTAGGCAGGGAACAGAGTTATATACATTTTAAAGCATCTAACATTGTCCATTATCACACCAGACTAGATGGGCTATGTTTTGTTATGGCAATTCCTATGTTCAGGCACGTCCTTTATTATCAAATTAAATTTGTTTCCAGGCTGTTTTTTCTAATTGAAAAGAGTGACAACATGTGATAACAACTGGCACATAAAAGAGTGAACTCTAAAATACAAGATTAAGTTGCTATTGTCGTAAATAAATATGTAAAGGTAAAAACCTGCAGAAATGCTTTTGACACCCCAACGTTCATCATTTTGTTTTAATTGGTTGCTAAGAGGGGGCAACAAGGTATGTCACCAAAGAGTCTGAAAGACCTGTATTTTGTGCTTATTATTTGAGAAAGCAGAACCATTTGAATTCTGTTTGCTAACTATGGTATAATATGAATTAGCTTGCAGGCAGTGTGTGCGCTATATTCTGCTTAGTCCCAATGTATTAATGAGTAAATGCAAGTATTTGAACAATCAGCATTTCAGCATTTGCATGCAAACTCTCATGCTGTGTAATTATACACAGAGCTGGCACTCAAATTAATTAAAGCTGATTTCTCTGTGACTGCAAACTGGTCATATCCCCAGACTTGCCATAGTATGAAGTCATCACCCTATATTCAACATGACATTTTATGTCCCTAGCATTCTTAGCAATGCTAATATGCAACAACTGTAAATTAGGCAATATTTTAGAGCGCAGCTGACAATGGCTGGTTGGTTGAGGTCCCCCCTCCTGCTTTCCACATAAAAGTAAGAAACCAGTTATTTCCATTGTGCTTGCTTTGTAATTATCTCAACTAACAATGTAAACAAATTACATACATTGTTTCAACAGATACTCATCCGTGTTTGATTAGTGGTTACAGAAAACTTGTAAAACACAAAAAAGCACTACACTACCACCAACAAAAAGTGTTTGATGCTAACATACAATTAGTATTTGCAATGTCAATGTTAATTAAAAAAAACTCTTGTTCCCTCCTTTTCTCCTTCTCATTGAAATAGCTTTATTTTATTTTTAAAGGCAGTGCAACTACAGAATAGGGAGTTGGGGAGGCAGAGCAGAAGAGATTGCTGTTAGATCTGATTAAGATTTCAGGAATCCTCATCAAATAGAGTGGAATAGGAGTAGAGGCCTTTCTTTACAGTACAGATCCATAAAGGCTGATTTCTGGGGCAGCAGCAAGTCCGTTGCTCTTTCACAATAAATTCATCTGCTCTCGTTTCACAATTCCATTGAAAGAACTCCTTTCGCATACAGTTCTTTTGTAAAGATGTCCTCTGAGAAATTAAGATATTATTATGATCTTTTATCTCACAAATATGTCTCCAATCTGAATTTATAAGACCACTGGAAACAGAAGAATAATATAATCAAGTCCCTTAGTATTCTGTGGTTGAAAAATTTCCCATGGAATTTTTCATCTGCTGTAGTGCTAAAGTATTGCTAGAGAATTTATTATTTTTTATCCTAAGAGCCATAGGCTGCCCTTGATCCACTGCGGAACTCCCTGAGTTCCTCCGGTTCATGTCAATGGATTTACTGTAGTTTAAAGCAACAGCTTTAGGGCTTGATCCAGTTTCCCCACTGACATCAGTGATAACACTCCCAAACAGGATCAGGACCATAGTCTGGTATCCTGCCCCTGGCAGCAGCCAATATCAAATGCTCCAGAGCAAGGCACAAAAGAATTCCAACCAACCTAGACAATTATGCAATGCTGTCTAGTAGCAGGAAATGGCTTCCTGACCCCTGCAGTGATCGCTTTATGCCTCAGAGCATCAGATCTCATTGATAACCTGGTGGCAGAAATCTCATTGCTAAGGCAAAGGTAGAGGGAGTATATGGTCTTTAATGCTTGCCTCTAATGTGAAGTAATGTTAAAGAGTCTCGTTATAAAACCCTTATTTTTGTCTTGCATTAGTTCTGGCCTCTATGGCCAATATGCAGGGGTGTTTATTTACTTTTATTTGACAAATATATCGTTTTAGATATGGCAGAAATGACTGTAGTTTCTGGTTCCATTGCCTTCTGTGGAGTGACTTCTGACTTACACTGGTGTACATGAAATCAGACGTCAGGTCTTATGTATATTAGTTGCAAGAATAACTAATTTTCATCATTGTAGCAGATCCGACTCCAATTTACATAGCAGGTGCTGAAACATTACAGATATCCAATGACAAAACTTTCCCTGACTTCAGTGGGAGCAGGATTTGGACTTTAACACTTATTGCTACTGGCAATCAATCCTGGGTTCAGTCCTATGAGGTAAAGAGTGCTCTCAACTTCCCTTCCAGGATCACAGTTCTGATTCAGGAATGTAAGCTATGAAATGGGTTGGGTAGTTCTGGCACCATTTTTAAAATTTAATTAATTATTTTTTTAAAATCAGAGCCAGAAGTTTCTCTCAGGAGTAAGAAAGAAATGCTACAAAATATCAGAAATGTGGGAGAACCCAGGTAGATTTATTAGGGGTTAACAGAACTGAAATCACCAGAAATGTTGGAGGATGGAACCCAGGCTTAGGAAATGTTTGCAGAATCAAACTTAATAGAAAATATTTTTTTATAAAAAAAAATATTTAAAAATGTCTATGTCAATATATTCTTTGCTTTAAAACATACTAGAGGCCCACATCCTGCATTTCCTGAGAACCAAAACACCTAGTAACTTCAAGGGATGCAAGATTGGGGATAGGAATAAAATGATCCCCATTTCATTTTCACCTGCGTCTAAAAGTTAGTTTTTCTTTCAGCTGTATCATGTATTCCCTTGGGCTTTGTCTACACCAAGGTTCAGCAACATTTGGCACGCGGCCCATCAGGGAAATCCGCTGGCAGGCTGGGACAGCGTCCGCAGGTTCAGCCAATCGCAGCTCCCACTGGCCGCGGTTCGCCGTTCCAGGCCAATGGGGGTTGCAGGAAGCGGTAGCCAGCACATCCTTTGTCCCATGCCGCTTCCCACAGCCCCCATTGGCCTGGAACGGCGAACTGTGGCCAGTGGGAGCGGCAATCGACCGAACCTGCAGACGCTGCAGGTAAATAAACCGTCCTGTCCCATCAGCGGATTTCCTGAAGGGCTGTGTGCCAAAGGTTGCTGATCCCTGGTCTACACTGTTGTAATTCAGGGATGTGAAGAAAACACCCCCCCAAACAACAAAAGTTTTGGCGACAAAAAGCGCCGGTGTGAATAGCGCTTTGTCGGCAGGCGTGCTCTGCTGCCACAAAGCTACCGCCACTTGCCACCACTTGTTTGGGGTGGAAGGTAGTGATAGTGTAAGCGCTAACATGGACAGAGCTGAGCCATTTATGACACAGCAGTAATGCTACACTAGCAGCTTAGAATTAGTGCAGGCTGTTGATGAAACATGGGTACTAATATAGCTAATACAGATGCACGCTAGTGGCATCAATGGGAGAGAACAGACCTTTTCATACATGTAGCTGCAGTTTGTCCTTGGGGCAAGAGCAAGTGAGGTTTAACAAATGATAGAATAATGGTAATTAATTGTTTGTTCAGTGTTGCGACATCATTCTTGGTGGCTCTAAAAGCTCAGTATTATGGTATTGGCTATGGATAATTTCAGAGCTATCTATGCTATAGAATTCAGTAGATGATTTTAATTTTCATTGGGCAGACTGGCCAGTGCATTTTCACTATGCAAGGTGAGGACAGGGTTTGGGGTGTGCATCTCTGCTGAGGTATGGAGTATTGCTTTGCAAATTCTTGTTGCTTCTTTTGGTTGTTTCCTACACCCCACCAACATCACCTCTTTGTATAAGGCTCAGCCAATTTGCTCTCATCCATGCCCCAGCCTCAAACAGACACCAGAAAGATGCTCAGCTGTGACACTTCAACTGGAACAAAGAGAAAAATAATGCTAGGTGTCTTCTGCATATGGAAGATGCTACAACCCACACTTCCTCACTAACCCTCCTCACAGTCCCCTACAAACTCTGAACAAGGAAAGGACATCAAGGAATTCTGTGACCTCCACAAGACTGCTCCCGTAGGGTATATGAACTGTTGCCCATCACTGCCCTATAGGAGACCTCTGAGAGATAAGAGTTAAGCCACCTGAGAGCAGCCCTGTTCATCTCACCTGAGCTCCACAGGCCTGTCAGTATCAAGTGATGGATTCCAATACTTCTTAAACAGAAGCCAGCATTCCACCCCAGACATTACTGTATTTCTGAAGTAGGTGGGCAGTTTGTAAAATTCATACAGCACTTAGGACCTTTCATCCAAAGATTCCAATGTCATTATGACTGTTATTAAGAGATAACTGATGATAACCTAATTATTATTATTATATCTCATGGAAGAATAACCACTAGATGATAACCTAGTTGATTAAGTAAATTCTTTCCTTCTTCAGCAGACATTTAGACATGCCACATCTGGTTAGAGGAAGGGGAAAGAAAGGAGCACAGCATATAGACCTTTAATTAACCACCTAATTCTCAATGCAGGAGCAGTTTACATTTCTTTAGAAATTATTTAAGAATACTTCTTGTTGATGGAGACAAATTGAGACATCTCCTTTAACAGCTCATTAAGAGAGGTGTTTGGAATGCAGTGTCGATATACTTATAGGTAATGAACAAAATTGTAACTATGAACTCCCAGAAGGATTCCTGAAGATGGTAACAAATGAAACAATAGTTCTTTGCAGAGGCCAGCAGAGTCACCCACTCAGTTCCTTTAAATAGCTCTGCCTGGCAGAAATAAAGAAGCTCACTGTCTATGCAGGTAAAAATTTCCACCAGGATGGCACATTATCCGTAGGAGTGTAGTTGTTCTTCCAAATGGACACTGGCCCTGATCCTTCAGAGACATAAGTAGCTGCTTAATTTATACACTCTGAGTAATTCCATTGAATTAACAGGACTATTCAATGCAGATAGTTAAGCAGCCACATAAGTCTTTGCAGGATTGGGGACATAGATTTGCTAATTCTCAAACTGTGGGCTATAGATAACTTGATCGTCTGAGGAGCACTTGCTGGAGCTGGCTTGCCTTGCTTTTTAGAGGCCAAATTGCATTAATAGAGAACTAACACATCATTAAATACACCTTTTCCATATTAGGGTATGTCTACACTATGGGATTAATCTGAATTTACAGAATTCGAATTTTGGAAACAGATTGTATAAACTCGAATGTATGCGGCCACACTAAGCAACATTAATTTGGCGGTGTGCGTCCAGGTACCGGGGCTAGCGTCGATTTCCGGAGTGTTGCACTGTGGGTAGTTATCCCATAGCTATCCCATAGTCTCCCCCGCCCATTGGAATTCTGGGTTGAGATCCCAGTGCCTGATGGGGCAAAAAACATTGTCGCAGGTGGTTCTGGGTACAGCCTCACCCCTCCCTCCAGGAAAGCAACGGCAGACAACCGTTTCGCGCCTTTTTTCCTGGGTGAATACAGCAGACGCCATACCACAGCAAGCATGGAGCCTACTCAGCTGAAGACAGCAGTCATGAACATTGTAAACACCTCGCGCATTATCGTGCAGTTTATGCTGAACCAGGACCAGAAAAACAAGGCAAGGAGGAGGCGGCGACGGCTGCGTGGCAACGAGAGTGATGAGGACATGGACACAGAATTCTCTCAAACCGCGGGTCCCGCTGCTCTGGAGATCATGTTGTTGATGGGGCAGGTTCTATCCGTGGAATGCCGATTCTGGGCCCGGGAAACAAGCACAGACTGGTGGGACCGCATAGTGTTGCAGGTGTGGGACGATTCCCAGTGGCTGCGAAACTTTCGCATGCGTAAGGGCACTTTCATGGAACTTTGTGACTTGCTTTCCCCTGCCCTGAAGCTCCAGAATACCAGGATGAGAGCAGCCCTCACAGTTGAGAAGCGAGTGGCGATAGTCCTGTGGAAGCTTGCAACGCCAGACAGCTACCGGGCAATCGGGAATCAATTTGGAGTGGGCAAATCTACTGTGGGGGCTGCTGTCATGCAAGTAGCAAAAGCAATCATTGAGCTGCTGCTACAAAAGGTAGTGACTCTGGGAAATGTGCAGGCGATAGTGGATGGCTTTGCTGCAATGGGATTCCCTAACTGTGGTGGGGCGATAGATGGAACCCATATCCCTATCTTGGCACCGGAGCACCAGGGTACCCAGTACATAAACTGCAAGGGTTACTTTTCAATGGTCAGGCCTAAAAACTAAGCTTATCACTAGTAAACCATTAAGATTTATAATCATCTTATTTTGCCAACTGGACTAGTTAGCAAGAGTAAGTGGTCTTCACAGGATTCAGCCTTTATCTCCTGGTACAGTTCTCTTTTCAGTGGCAAGCAGTAGTCAACTTCATGAGCTAATTTCATAATACTAAATGAGAGGCTGCTGAGACTGATTCTGCAGCTCTTTGGTAGGGGAGCAGATGTATTTCTAAATTCCCCTCCCCCCCCCATCATTCCCTAGCTCCCTCTCCACTATATTTAGGATTCAATGTTCATTTCTGAACATTTTCCATTTCATTGCTTTTGTTCCACATTTGAGTCACAGTAGGTCAAATGTGCTTTAGACTATTTTGTTAGACTCGTTAAAATCAAATCGAAACTGTATGATTAACGATTTGAATCATCTTTTTTTTTTTTTTAAACAGGAAAGTAAACAAGTACTTGTCTAAAGGCTCCACCTGCTTTGCTGCTGTTATGGTGCTGTGCATATCAGAGGGAAAACAATTCCCCCTTCTCAAGGCTGAACTAAAATTAGGCTCCACCTGCAAGATGTTAGTGAAATCTTACACAGCTGCATTCCAGAGACAAGTTCCACAGATTGCTTTTGGAAAGAGCTGTACATTTCTAGCAAAATCAAAATGAAACTTGTTAGCTTTTTCTGTCTAACTTTCCAAAAATGCATTATTAATGATAAATGTAATTATTATCACGCTAATCATGCTGATAAGTAATCTCAAAAATAGAACCATTTAAAATGTAATTTTACACCCACATCTCTCTGTATTTAACCACTTCTTCCCAAATGCAGGCAGTAATCATAATAATACTTAGCACTTAGATGGCATTTTATTCATTTAAAAGCATTTCTATGGCACTCATCACCAAAGTCACTTTATTTTCTTTATTATATCTACAAAGTGCTGCACTGACATTAACAAATTAATCCTGACAACACTCCAGTGAAAAGGGGCTGAGCCTAATCATGCACTACTTATCAAGGAAAACTCCCAGATTCTACAATCTTGACTCACATGGAGTAGTAGCCTATCCTCTGAGTTAATTCCATTGAAATTAATACTACTCAAAGTGAGCAGCACGACTGTTGGAATCTAAACCACAAAGATTACAGAACTGTGCTGTATGGGTCTGATTTTTCAACGTCGAAGCCAAAGGAAGTTTTGTCATTGATTTCAACAGGATCAGGACCTAAATAAGGTCTTTTGTGTCTCTTTTTGGCATTTATATGTAAATGGCAGATATGCAAACATGTGAAATCACTGGATTCATCTGTGCAATTATAATCACAGCAGCCCTGTAAAAAAATCAGTACTTCATTTGCAAATGGCAGTGAGATACCGCTCTTTATTTTTCCAAACGCAATGGGTTTTCAAGCCTCTCTCATTCTAAAAATGATGGGCATTATAGTCTTCACGTTTAAGACTGAACTGAAATTTGTGACTAGTTACTTTTATTTGCATATGTATACTTCTAATGTTTACAGAAAAGCAATTGTTTATATAATGATTTTTCTAGCTGCTTAAACATAAAATGTAGTTTCAGTTGACATAAGTCAGTTAAGTTAGTTGACATAAGATGAAAGTACATAAAAAGTATTTTGGTTAGATTTTGAGCAGCTAATTTGCAGTTGAAATTAAATGAATGAGAAAATACGTTCTCAAAATAAGGCTCTGTGATTTGCAATATCATTAATTATCGGTCTGGACCAGTTGTAAAGCAATATAATTGGTACAATTTGTTTGTTTTTTTAAGTAACTCTAGATTGACCCACAATGGGCTGGTAATACCATAATTTATTTTCCATTTTCAGATATTCTAGCATGTCAGTAATTGAATCAAAGGAGGCTAACCAACTGGCACTGCCTGAATAAACATTTTGTTTACTATGCTGCCCAATTGTTACGGACAAGAAATATAAAAAGAGGTTTAGCTTTCAGTTCCTAGATAGTGAGCGCCTCTCTCTTTCCACACTGCAGGCCATTAAAGCCTGGACTGCCCCCTGAGACTGAGTAATTCTAGGGCACAATATAACAAAGGATTCAGTACACTAGCAGTGTGGGAGTGGACTGGGGGCACTTAGATAAGTTTCATTCACTGTAGTAGCCCTAGGGAACAGTGCATCAAGCCAGCTGCACTGGCTCAGTTCATGGTGTAACTTTACACTATTTTCCCTCTAAATCGCTACTAATCCCTTGGGTTTACATGTTTTTTTGGGCTGCATCAAAGAAAAGCAGTGTGAAATTGCCTGAAAGCCTCCTTATAAATAAGACTTATGATATAGACCAGTTCTGTTGATGAAAAGACTGAAAGAAAGCCCTTGAGGATCACAAGAGCCATTTTACAAGTCTCCCCCTGTGATTTTTTTTGTCTCTATTTAATGACTGATAACTAAAAAACCCCAAACAAACAAACAATCCCTCCTCCCTTCCCCCCCCCCCCCCTCTCTCCTAACTAGGTTAAAGTCTCTCTGGCCCACTTTTGTTCAATTGAAAACAATGTGTCCACAACAAAACGGCCTTAGCTGTAATGTAAATCCATCTTTTTACTACCAAAATGCTTCTTGTTTAAAGCCCTCTCTTCTTATCTGATGATTTTTAACACCGTGGGACAAATTCAAGGCGTTGTGAGTGGGTGCAGCGCCACTGAAGTCAATATGAGTGGCGCTCACTAATACCAGGTCTGGATTTAGCCTGGTATCTTCATATTAAATGAACCATGCGCAGCTATGTAAACCACATGGCACTAGACTCGCGTCGCTAACATTATCCGCATCAGACTGAAACTCAGCACGGGTGAAAATCAGAGCAGAGGGCCCCTACCATTTCTTGTGCACTACTTAAGCCTTAGTTAAGACTTTAACATGGGAGTCTTAAACAGCTTAAGCCGTGCATGGGCATGTCCTCTCTCAGAAGTCAATTTCACCCAAGGGGAATTTTGAGGGCTGAAAAACAAGAGAATTTCTGATGTGAATGTCTGTTTTACCATGCAATCAAAGTTAGACTACAAGAAGTCGGAAAAGATAGATACTGGCACTTTCAGAACTTGTGAGTTATGGGGACGGGCAAACCGGTCTCATGAAAATAAGAACCAGCTATGCCTTTGCTTAGAACTTTATGGGGGAAATGTACAGGACTATGGATTTTCAGATTCTGGCCAAGATCAGAGGTATTTGAAATTACACAAGAAAGTGTGATCTTCTGGGTTCCTGCCTGACTGCTTAGCCAATCCCAGCTTCTGAAATGAACTGAGTTCAGAAGTCTAGTATCTTGTCATCTTGTTGACCATTTTGAACAGCAATGGTGCCAGCATGTTGAGGGTGCCAGTCCTAAAGTACAGACCTAGAATGCCTGATAAGTAAGGCTACAATTTTGCCATGGATATTTTTAGTACACCTCTACCTTGATATAATGCTGTCCTCGGGAGCCAAAAAAAATCTTACCGTGTTATAGGTGAAACCACATTATATCGAACTTGCTTTGATCTGCTAGAGTGCTCAGCCCCTCTCCCCCTCCCCGGAGCACTGCTTTACCGCATTATTTCAGAATTTGTGTTATATTGGGTCGCGTTATATCGGGGTAGTAATATAAAAGTCATGGACAGGTCCCGGGCAATAAACAAAAATTCATGGAAGCTGTGACCTGTCCCAGACTTTTACTAAAAACATACCTGACAAAATGGGGAGGGAAGAGGGTCCAGCACTTGCAGGGACTCCGTTTCCAAGTGGCTGGGAGCTGTAGGGGCATCAGGATTATCCCCCGTGGCAGCTGGGCAGCTGCGGGGTCCCCTTGCTGCCGGACGGCTGGGCTGCTGCAGGGGTCCCCCAATGTCATGGAGGTCTGTGGAAGTCACGGATTTCATGACTTCTGTGACTTCCATGACATAATAAGCATTCCAGCCACTGTTGGCTTACCTTTGTGGTATTATGTCTGGAAGTTTTGTTTTCCAAAAGTTGTACTTTCCGGGAAAGATCATCATCATGGCAGCTCAGAGCAGTGTAGTTTTCAAAAAAACTAAAGCTACATTTAGTATCAATATTTCAGTTTCTTCTTACCTCTCTTGCTTACAAAAGAACCAAGAATAGTGGCCTTCTTTCTGAACTAGCAACTTCTGTTTCTATAAATTAAAAAAAAAAAAAAAAAAAAAAAAAAAGTGCAGTGCAGAGGCAATTGCAATTTATGCCAATCTACTTCAAGTCCAATGTTTTTCTGTTAACAATCGTGAAAATCTCCCTGTTAACATTAGTTATGGCATTTAAACTGGGTAAAACATTTGTAAATTGGCTGAATATCTGTGATAAGTTTAAACTATTCATCCTTGAATGAAACTTTTTTTTCCCTAATAACATATATCAGCTCCAGTTAAACTTCCTGACAACTCTGTTTGCCATTGAACTATAGCAAATGAGCTATTTGACTTAAGATCATTTCACTTGTTTAGTAAGAAGAGATAGACAATACATCAGATACCACAGAGCTTAAGTGGGACTAAAGTGATGTTAGTGCCATTGTAGACAAGACCTTAGATTGAAATAGTTTGAGTTCATTGAAGAGTTCTGAGCCATTATGAGCTGATGAGAAAAATCATGTGCTTTTCTTTTTTAGCAGTCAAAAACTGTGATGGTGCATTAGTGAATTTTACTGCTGGTGCTGCTCTTAGTCCCAGTCATTAAAATGTGCCTGTTACTGTTTATCTCAATTGGCCCTTTAGTACACTGAGGTTTCTGGAAAAAGAAGGCATTCTGTTTCATGCTATGTACCTGTCCTGAAAGCGGCAGATGAGGAAAACATGACATGGCCTCAAGCACTTTGTTTATCAGAGCATTTTTCCCAGCAATGCATGTCTCTATATAGTGGATGTTGGCTTTGACATGCAGATCAAGCCGGATTGTCAATACATAGTCTTCCCTTTCTGAACATTCCATTCATTCCACAGTGGGACTCCTTTGATTTCAGTGTGGCTTACCCTTGGCTTCCTTTTGTAACTTGGTATCTTGCCATTGTCCTTTTGGCACAAATTCCTCCTCAGCAGAGGTACTTTCCGAATTTGATCTCTCAAACACAGTTTCTTTCCTGTCCCATCAAAAAGATTCAGTGGCTTCACTTCACCCCCTTCTCTCCCCCACCCCCAACCCCAGACAATTAGCTGCTATCAGATTCTCTACTAATCTCTCCAATTTGGTGAGAGATTTTTTTTTTTGGCTAAGAGTAAATGAGGAAAGGATAGTGAGTCTGGTTTGCACTGTCTTAATGTGTGTAGTGTTTTCCCAGCGGAGAAGACTTAGGAAGTAAACTGGGGCATTGGTCCTGTTCAATAGTTTGATGGTTATTTGATTTCCCAGTTGACAGCTAACACTGAGAGTTATTTAGAGACATTAGCAGAGGAGGTAGCACATCCATTTAACTAATTTATTTGATAACTAGTCGAACCCTCACAGCATGAAAGAGGGGAATCTCCACAAGGCAATAGGGACAGCTTTCTCTCCCATTTCCCCACCCCCTATGGAGGCCAGCCACAACCTGAGCACAAGAACTGCCTGTGGACTGGTAACATCTGGAGTGCAAGGACCCTTGACTCTATGGTCTACTCTAGGCTAGCAGCTGAGTCGCTCCCAAACAAAGGGAGAGCTGGCCTGTAATGGTCCTTAAAATGTGAGGCAGCATCACTGTACACTCCCCCTCCTCCCCCTGGCCGTGCCTCGGATTTTTGGGAGCTTTCATTCAGCTGCTGCACCTCTGCACTACCCCCAAAGCATGGATTTCATTCTACAACATTTTGTAACTTCCAATAACTATTTCCCGTGCTGTGCCCCCATTAATCGCCATGCAAGTGCATGAACAAAGAGGGTTTTCTGCCATAAGGTGTTTGGGAAATCACAGTTGGTAAATAAAATAACTTAATTATTTTAATTCTAATCAAGAGGCAGAAAAACAAATTAATGCTTTTTAAAGGGAAAAGGACAAAAACATTTAGGAGTTATAAAATAATTTCATGTTTTAAGAGGTATTCCTAAAGAGCTAGTCTCCCAACACAAAACCTAAATAGATAATATCTTAAAGTATTTAAAGTAAATTATTTGTTATATTTTGTGTTTAGGAATTTGCGGGGAGTTAGCTTCCCAGCCAGCTTCACGTACTGGCTCTTATTTGTCTCACAGTAAGAGAGAAACTGGAATGGCTGCTGTTAATGCTGGGAAGGGAAAAAAAAAAAAGACACACAAAAACACAAAACCACCAACCACAAACCACTCATCACATGACATGAGTGATTTATGCATGGCAACAGGAAGGTTTTATAAAGGTTCCCCTAGGCAACTACTCTGGGATTGGTTTGAACAAGTCTGAACTACTAATCTCACTGGTGGCCTGTACAGTGTTGTGTCTATAATAAAATATATGACAAACTTTGGAGAGTCAGGTATCGTACATCCAATGATGCCCCCAAATTGTCCAGATCGGTTTGGTTTGTCTCTTATTAAGAAGCCTGCTTACATTTCAGGCACAGATCCTGTAAATTCATTAATGTGGGCTAGCAATGCTCCTAAGCCTCAGAGTAAAGTTCTTAATGGTATTTAAAAGCAGCAGAACAAGAATAAACAAAATTGTGTTGTATGTAGAATGTGTGCCACTAAGGGCCACATTGGACCTGGCTCTGTAAGTGCATGCACAAGGAGGGGAAGATACAAAGGGTTCCCTAATACATCAGCACAAGGGTTCAGACCCAATCTCAGTCCTGAGTTTGGGATCTAGTCTTCCTAAATTGCCCTGTTATCTTCCTCCGCATTAGGCAACATAGCTGGTCCTGACTGGGCATGCAACTCTTTGACGACATGTACATTGCACAACACTTACAGCAGCACATAGGGTATGCATAGCTAAACACCACAGTGAAATACAGGCTGTGTCCACACACTGGACTTTGTAGCTACCCATGGCAGCGAAAGGCTCTGTCAGGGGGAGGTAGCAGGGAAGGGCTCGGCCATAGGGTGCTGGTGGAGACTTTCCCTGCTGCCTCTCCCCTGCTAAATTTTTTCCCCACTGCTGGAACCTTTCCCTGAAGTGGGGAAAGGCTCCAGCAGCTCCCTGCATTGGGAAAAGACTCCAGCATTGGGGAGGCAGAGGGACGCTACACAGCAGTGTAGATTGAGGAGACGCTGCTTGGGTGAGTAGAGAGCCATGCAGGGTACATACGCACACAAATAGCCACAGAGTTCAGATATGTCTTTACGCTGCTTGCTTAAGTAGTATCTCACCATCTACACTGCTGTTATACCCATGCTAAGGAGGCATGTAGTATTTGTATTCTATTTGCTGTCAAAAGGGTGTGCAGTGCAGCTATATCTTTTGTACAGTCTTGACTGTTCTGACCAACATACCTCAGAAGCCTCTGCAGAAATTATTCTTTGCTCAGGCACAATGCCTCTGGGAGCTCTCAAGAAGTAGTATGAGTCTGCATCTGCCACTGTAGAGTGTACCTTAAAGGCAGAATTCTAGTCCTAAATTAATACCATCTAATTTATATTTCATACATTTTGTACCAGCATTCTTTTCTTAAAGTTTGATTGGATTCTCTTCAATTACCACAGCACTAATCTACTTGATATGTAATGAAAGATGTTCATTAAGCAGTTCTTTTTAAATATGTCAGTTCCCCACAACAATACATAGTTAACATTAATAGTTAGACGTGTAGCACCATCATCATCCAGGCTGCGTAAAAGCTTGTTCAAAGTCAAAAATGATTTGGAGAGGGAAATTTCAGAGATGACAGCTGTTCAAATCTCATAAAAAACCGCACTACTCTTCCATTCCATTAAATTTTTACTTCTTGATTCTAATACGTATTCTGAAATCCGCTTGCCTCAGAATATCACTGAAGCAACCTGTGAGAAGCCATACAAAGATAAGACATTGCTACATCACTGATAATATATTAATATGTAGAAGGATCCAGAAGGCAATTGTCAAATAATACGGACCACAAGTGATCTGGATGATTTCTTCCTGGGTGACTAGTGATAAGCATAAAGCCACACTTCGTGTTTTCCTTCATTTGAAGTTGGCATTCCCCCTCCCCCAAATATAAAATATAAAGATATTGTTTTTCATTCTTATAATAATGAGAAAGTTCTCAGACTAGGTAGCAAGTAGGGGCCCACTGAATAACCAGCCATACTCATGGAAACTCCCTTCAAAATCCACTTGCAACGATCATAAATTAATTCCACGAAATGGGATGTTTTATTTTTAATTGACCCCACAGTGTTGCTTAAACTGAACCAAACAAATGAAAGGATGAATATGGGGAACTAGCATTCTTTCTTCTTCCTCTCCCATTTTCTTCTTTCCATTCTGCTGCTGTTAGGGCATAAAGCAATGCTCCATTTTCTGCAATACTTTATGCCAAATCATATTCTCTTGACTCACAAAAGTAGTCTTCATTGGCTGAAGGCCCTAAGATTTCTTAGCTCTGAGCCAGAGGCTACTGAGAATAGAGAGAGTCCACAAAACCGTGTGCAGAACTCCCAAAGACATCAGTAGGGATCCACATGTGAATAAGGGGCAGTGTTATTGCCAGAGTTTGTGGTCAGGAAAGGGTAGTATCTCTTTGAGATCAAACACAGCTCACTGGTAATGAATCAGCATTGGTATGATACAATACATATAAGGGGGTAAATATTCAAAATTTGAGGCCTTGCTTCACCTTTTTGCCATCACAATTTATACCTACAAACATGAATTGCAGGCACAGATCTGAATGCTTATCCCCCTTCATTTGCTCCTCACCGGTCAAGTAGTTAGAGGTGTAAATACTCAGTTTGGTGCCCGTCATTGAACTGTGAGTGCAAAATGCAGGCACAAATTTTGCAGGTGCAAATGGTGGGGCTCATTCAGAGACTGAATGGCAGATTTTTACTGCTACAGTCTGTGCTTTTACAACCAAATCATTGTAAAGCACCACATAAAAATATCCTGAAGGGGAAAATGGATAAGAACAATGAACAACTTTCTTCCAGCAAAACAAATGTGAGGCAGCCAAACACAGCATTGGGGGAGGCACTATTATTGCCTCTCTCTTGACATATGAGTCAGAGACAAGATTTTGGCTGAAGCTAGGAAACAGAGGGACTTAACTTATGAAGTTGACAAAATAGTGATTTTCCCCGAGTTGAAAGAGACCACACAGGCTTTCAGAAACACAACAAAACAAAACATTGGCAGGTGTCAAGTAACACTTTCTGGATGTGAATGTAGAAGCTTCTATTCTATTCCCCTCCAGACTCTGAGTTATAGTTTAAGGAGGCCTATATTTTCTGGAATTGATTCTCAACTGTCAGCTTGCTGGAGAAGACCAAAAAGGAGGAAGGAATATAAACCCATTGTTGAAATCCTAGGAAGGTAAAACTACATGCACCTCATTGCTATACAGTTAAAGACTGTGGGGAAAGATCCTCAGTTGGTGTACATTGTCACAGCTCCATTGAAGTCAATTTACATTAGCTGAGGACCTGTCAGATCCCAATCCCACCTAAATCAATGACAAACCTACCATTGATTTCAATGGCAACAGAATTTTACTTCCTGTAGGGACAATCCCACAAGCCCTATTCATTACTGAAGTACATTTCCTATTGATTTCAAAACTCCCAACGAAGACAATCAGAATTGTGCTTGAGTAAAGAATTAATAATGGCTACAGGAATAGGCCCTGAAAGATGTCAGGAAATATAACATTTGCAGTGTTGTTGTAGTCGTGTTGGTCCCAGGATATAAGAGACAAGGTGAGTGAGGTAATATCTTTTATTGGGCCAACTTCTGTTGGTGAAAGACAAGATTTTGAGCTCCCTGTGGCCCAATAAAATATATTACCTTACCCACCTGGTCTCTTTCAGGAAATATAATGACTAATGGTTGCAACAAAAAGATGAGGCACTAAATACTTGTACTATCCCTGATCCAAATGAAGGATGGAATAAAACAAAAATTACACGGGAATCCAGTCATCTGCATTTACAGTTATCTTGAGAAAATAAAAATAGGAAGCACCAGAGGGCCTTGTTGTAAGTGTTGCATATGCTATTGTGTGTTCATAAAAACCAAAATTAAAACAAGGGGACTTACATCTAAGACATCATTTTGATAATTTTAGTATCAGAAATATCCTGTGCATTAAATTAAACCCCAAGAATCTGCAAGAAGATCCAAACTAAGTTAGCTATGCCTTATTTTTTAAATTAGAAGCATCTTTGACATTCAATTATAGTGTTAAACAAATTACTCAAAATAAGTCTGTACTTTGTACTGAGCAGTTTGGCTTTTATATAGACATCGTTAGCATAGAGAAACAAATGCATCTGATAAAAAGTAACAAGAAAATAGGGTGGCTACAGTGTAAAAAGTGTTGTGCACAGTATAATGTTTGTTCCTGTAAGCAGAACTGTTGATGGATAAGAGACAGTCCCTGGAAAGTTGTCTGGCCAATAGCAGTGATAGTATAAGTCAGCCTTTATATTAAATGTGTATTTTATCATTTCTTGTACAGAAGATCAAAAATTAAATATATGCAGGACCATAATTACAGGATTAATGGCCAAAGCGTATACGTAAAGAGAGAGATTTCAAGAAAAAATGTGTTGTGAGCATTTATTTGTTTTTTTAATGAGTAGAGTTTAAAAACAAACTTGAAATATAAAAACAATAGTTCTCTTGTTATACTGGAAAGGTCACATTCAGCAATTCCCCACCGGCTTTATCCACCCTTAACACCAACTGAACCAGGAACAGGTTTTGCCTCTTTGATTTGCCAAGAAACTCTGATTACCAACCTTTTGGTTCCAGCCATGAATCAGAGCTACTTGGTGTCTGTAATCAAGGGGAAAAGTTCACTTGACTAAAGTAGATCACAAATGTAACACATCTGAGCAAGTCATTTTACTAGTTCAATGACAGTACATTCATCCACATTATTAAATGCAAACTGAAAAGGCTGTTTTCATACTCTGGAATAAAGGGCCAAGAAAATCAACAAATTTCTACCCCCCCCGCCTTCCCCAAGGAAAACTATATAGCTTTAGAGAAAAGCCCTTACTTCTTATCCCAGATAGACAAGTAATTCAAAACACAATCCCCTGCATAAATTCCTTTCTAATAAGCCATTATAAAGTAGTTATTCGGGGAAAAATAGTTAACCACACCTCTTGTGGGTTAGCCTGAGTGGAGAATAAAGTACTAGGCCTGCGGGATTAAAAACGCCTGGGTCTTTGGGGAGCTTCCAAACATTCTCTTTGGTAACAGATAGAAAGCTCTTCAGCTCAAACTGCATTGTCATATGTTTTATTCATGGGCCATCATAAGGGCCACCAAACAGATCATCACGTTTACATCAGGCCTCCTCAGAGAAATAAATTCTTTAATAGTTGAACTGCCGGGGTCAGTCAGTAGAGAGATGCCTGCCGGGCAACCAAATAATAAATAAATAAATGAATGAAATGAAATGAAATCAAACATTGAGAGTTTAATGATGTCCTTCAGCAATCACCAATCAATATGTTTTATCTCTCACGGAAAAGGTCACATTAAGGTTTCATCATTTTAGTGGTAGCATCCTTTTTTTCGTGACATGAGTAATTGCGGAGGTACATGAAAAAAGCAGTCTACAAGAAACATAACTTCATTGGCGTTGAATATTTATAAATACTTATTTGTGATGTTGCATCTCTTTTGCAATTTGGATTCTCAGTGCCACATGGTATTTCCCATTGTTTGCTGCTGGAAATAAATGTTTTAACAGACACAGCAGCACTGCATGTGCTAGAGGCTCTCATTTCAGAGCTGACTAAACAATAGAAGAGCCTCATATAAAAAATTTGGCAGGATTAAGGGCTTCTCATCACAGATAGACATGTAATTCAATGTTTTCTGCAAATGTATACATCTGTAGTTGTTCTGTTTATATATATGGGACGCATTAGATGAAACCTCATGTAAAAACAGAAGAAGGAATATATGCCCCTTTTAAGTCTCTCAGTAATTAAGTTAGGTTAAATTTGTAGAAGGAGATCGATCTGATTTTTCCCTAGAAACCATCCCCTTCTCCATTCCTGTTGGAAAGTGCACTGTTGACCACATTACTGAGGCTTGGGGTCATATTCAACTCCTTTTTTTTTTCCCCCACTTCTTTCCCCCCCAAATCCAGGTTGTCAGTAAATACCGCTATTAAAACAAACAAACAAACAAACAAAAAAAATCTCCAAAATTTATCCATTCCTCGCCATCCACTAG
The DNA here is from genome assembly GCF_013100865.1 of Trachemys scripta elegans. Classification (NCBI taxonomy): domain Eukaryota; kingdom Metazoa; phylum Chordata; order Testudines; family Emydidae; genus Trachemys; species Trachemys scripta. The sequence continues at coordinate 82,291,534 of NC_048305.1, forward strand.
TAAAACAGATGTCCATGTCTTGGTCATCTCTCGCCTTGATGAGTAAAACCTTCTTTACTTGGCATCCTCATTTTAGTTTGCTCCCCACCAATTCATCCATGGTCCAAGCAGCAGGACTATGCATCTTCTGTGGATCCTTTCTCTGATTTTCCGTTGCTTCCACATGAAGGTCAAACTTCTCCAAGGCCTGGTCCACACTAACCCCCCAACTTCGGACTAAGGTACGTAATAATGTAGCTGAATTCGAAGTACCTTAGTCCGAACTTACCGCGGGAGTAAGCTCTCGCTGAGCTGGAGTACCGGCGACGGCAAGCACTTCCGGGATCGATTTATCGCGTCTAGACAAGACACGATAAATCGATCCCAGAAGATCGATCGCTTACGTCTGGACCAGGAAGTAAGTATAGACGTACCCCAAGACTCTATGCAATTTTGCTTCTGATCTTGGCTCTCTTTTCATACTTCTGCTCACTCTGCTGTTTACACTCTGCTTACGCCCTTCCACTGTAGCCATCTCCTACACTCACCTGAGAGTTTAGCACTGGGGGTAGCCGTGTTAGTCTGTATCCACAAAAACGACAACAGAAGCAGCTTTGCCTCTCTTGGAATTGACACCTCCTCATCTATTATTGGGAGTGGACTACATCCACCCTGATTGAATTGGCCCTGTCAACACTGGTTCTCCACTTGTGAGGAACTCCCTTCTCTTTATGTGTCATTATATAATGCCTGCATCTGTAACTTTCACTCCATGCCTCTGAAGAAGTGAGTTTTTTACCCACGAAAGCTTATGCCCAAATAAATCTGTTAGTCTTTAAGGTGCCACTGGACTCCTTGTTGTTTTTGAGAGTTTAGTGACTCTGCATCTATGTTTGCTATAGTCATCCTCCCCTGATTATTAGACAGCCACCCTGCCTTCATTCACATCCCTTCTCAAGGTGCAATATTTCCACAAAACCTTTCAAGATGATAAAATAATGAGATAAATGCCTCTTTTAAAAAAAAAGGTATCTGAACCACTGCATAACAAAAAGGAAGGATGGTACAGTGGTTAGCGTGCTAGACTGGGCTTGAAAAGACTTGAGTTCAATTCCTTGCTCCATTGCAGACTTCTTCTGTGACTTTGGGCACGTCACGTAGTCAATCTGTGCCTCTGTAAAATGGGGATAATAGCACTGCCCCACTCCCAGGGCTGTTGCGAGGATAACTACATTAAAGAGTTTGAGGTGCTGAAATACCATGGTATTGGGCACCATAAGTACATTGGATAGACAGAAAACTCAGCCTTAAGATTATTGCATATCAAATATATTACATGTCTGATTTGTACTGTCTGTCCATAGTAGACTGCAGGTTCTTTGTGGTAGAAATTGTATCTTTATCAAGGTGCCCAACAAATAAATAAATAGTAATTAATAAAAGCAAGGTCACTTGGGAGAGGGATAGAATTAACAGGGATAAAAATGGCAGCCCATAGTAGAAGAGTTGAGGAGACTCTAACTTCATAGCTATCAATTGCTGGAATCACTGCCATAGGCTATGTCTACACTTGCCATTTAAAGTGTAAAATGTCCCTTTTTTGCGCTTAAACTGTGGGAGCACCTACACTTGTTAATGACTTTGCAGTGAAACTCAGAAGTTTCACCGCAAAAAGAAAATCACTTTCACAAGAGGCATACAGCTCTTACCGCTGTTCTTTTTGCACTGTTGTGAAAGTGAAGACAGAAACAAGGATGTAATGAGGCTGCTGGGACGTGAAGCAGTGCTACACGGGGCACTGAGCGGAAACCCAGAATGCCTTCAGCTCACCCTCCCCTTCCCACAAGGCCTATCGAGAGAGCTGCACTGTGGGATAGCTGCCCTACAGCGCTGCTCTCATCAGTGATGGAAGTGCTGCTAGTGTAAACACTCTCTGACATCTCAGGAATTAAGTGTGTACACAAACTAGCGCTTTTCTTTCACCGGTTTCCTATCACCGGTGAAACCCACAGCGCAAAAACTCTGCAAGTGTAGACATAGCCTTAGATAAAGGAGACCTTTGGCACATATCTTTGGTCACTGGCAGGGAAAGATGCAGACACTGGTTTAAAACCCCGAGGAGGCTGAGAACATGAAGTATTTGCATGCTAATAGCTCCAACAAATGTTTGTGAATTGAAATTGTGTTTTACTTGGGAGAAATCTGCTTACTAGTTCTCAAACAGCAGAAGTATTTCACTGCTTGTACAGCTTCTGTTTCCCCATTCCACAGATTCATGGCTCACTACCTAACATCCTGGCAGATAAAGAAAAACATTTGGAAAAAAATATTTTTGATACATTCTGTTGTGTTAAATTCAGTTACATGGCATCCGATTAGGCTGCTGGAAGCCAGGGTTATGAATAGCAGCAAACATGATGAAACATAACAAGATATAGCAAATTTGGCCAAAAGCGTAAGCCATGATCACCAAACAGTACACTAGAAAGACACAGAGAGACAAAGATATGGGTCCTTCAACTGAGGAGCACACAGCACAGGCAGGCCAGGCAGCAATACGAAGTTAGAATAAAGCCTGTTTTGCACTGCTCCAATCATGAGCTCATTCTGTGCTGATAACCTGGAATAGGTCAAATAATCTTGAAGGCTACTCTAAATTACACTGACTGCCAATGGCTGGGCATTGGTGAGGCTTAGAGAGACTCCAGCCACCTCCCCTATACTAACTGCAAGGAGAAAGGGTGCTGTAGAATCCATTATGCTGCCTCTGCAAAACCAACAATCACACCTACACTGGGTTGATCATCTGAGGGACAGTTAGGCTGGCATTATGGCCATATTCTGCCAACAGTGCAGCATTGGCCTGCTAAACCCAGGGTTGTGAGTTCAATCCTTGAGGGGGCCATTTAGGGATGTGGGGCAAAAATCTGTCTGGGGATTGGTCCTGCTTTGAGCAGGGGGTTGGCTAGATGACCTCCTGAGGTCCCTTCCAACCTTGATATTCTAGGATTCTTCAGAAAACATCTGCATGGCACCTGAGGATCTGGCCTCATGATATATAGCTATCCTAATGCATGCATATATATATATATATATGTATATTTTTTATATAAAAGATGATGTGATACCTGAAACTCAAACTTGGGGAGAAAACTTAATGAAATGAGTAAAAATTACTCTAATATTTTGGAATGCCGTGCACACGGCCTGATTGGGAGAACGTGTGGATCCTACACTAACGTATTGTTTAAATAAAGTGGCTCCAGGAGTGGTGGAATGGGCTCATAGATGCTTATTTATACTTGCCAATGAGGAAAAAAAAAAAAAACCATCCTGTTGACCTCGCCCTTTTCTGGCTCTGCAAGCAGAGAAGCAAGGGCAGGCATGGGTTATTTTATAGGCAGGAAAAGACAAAAATGTTGATTTTTTTCCAGAATTTGTGCACATGTGATCTTCAATATTTTGCCTGTCATTTCAGGCACTTTTCATGTAACTTTTGCAACTGTCCCTCACACTATTAAGCAAAATCTTATTATTATTCAGGTATCAGAGGGGTAGCCATTAGTCTGTATGCACAAAAACAACGAGGAGTCTGGTGGTACCTTAAAGACTAAGATTTATTTGGGCATAAGCTTTCATGAGTAAAAATCCCCACTTCTTCAGATGCATGGAGTGAAATTTATTTTCCCCAATAAATCTGTTAGTCTTTAAGGTGCCGCCGGACTCCTTGTTGTTATTATTCAGGGGAGAGTTGTAAAAGTAAGCTGAGGTCTTGCGGATCTTTGTTATATCTTTTTGGCCTACCATCTACCTAAGGAAATGTAGAACTGTTTGCTATAGAAATGTAAGACCAAACATTGCGGTGGAGGGCGGGGGGGAAAAGCGGAGTTGGTGGGGGAAGAGAACCTTACACTGTTTGCATCTTTCCTTCCCTCACAACCAACATTTTCAACGTTATTTAGTAAATACAGGACATCTGCTTTATTGAGCTAGAAAAAACCTATCATATGTAATGACAGCACTTTGGACTCTATTCTGATCTCACTTACACTCCATGCAGCTTGTTTTTTTTTTTCTGCAATTTTAATGAAAATGTGGCAAAGCGTATCCCTTTCATTTAAAATTATGCACTGTCAGTATTTTTCCTTTCTGCAATTGAATCACATCTCAGGAAACATGCCAGTAAGAGGGGGCTGCAGAAAGCCGAGAGAAAGTGTTGGAGATAGGCTCTTGACCAAATCTACGTGCACACTTCTGGAGCCTGTAAATTTCCACAAAAAGAAGAACAGGAGTACTTGTGGCACCTTAGAGACTAACAAATTTATTAGAGCATAAGCTTTCGTGGACTACAGCCCACTTCTTCGGATGCTGTAGTCCACGAAAGCTTATGCTCTAATAAATTTGTTAGTCTCTAAGGTGCCACAAGTACTCCTGTTCTTCTTTTTGTGGAAATTTACAGGCTCCAGAAGTGTGCACGTAGATTTGGTCAAGAGCCTATCTCCAACACTTTCTCTCGGCTTTCTGCAGCCCCCTCTTACTGGCATGTTTCCTGAGATGTGATTCAATTGCAGAAAGGAAAAATACTGACAGTGCATAATTTTAAATGAAAGGGATACGCTTTGCCACATTTTCATTAAAATTGCAGAAAAAAAAAAAAA